>NW_022436949.1:366760-424094 GCF_009761245.1 Sapajus apella | reverse complement strand
TACTCTCTCATAATTTACCCAAACATACACTTTACTTCTCCATAAAAACCTTTAATGTTAAAATTTCACATCTCCGCAATCCGAGTAACTTAAAGAGACTTCTAACCATGAAAGCAAATTAAACGTTCACTTCTCCATTAGAAAAAAACAAAGCCGGACTAAGTAGAGAGAGCATGTTAAGTGTTTATATGCAGTTTTTTACTCCTAATGGTAAAGTTCATCGTAATTTAAATGCCAAAAGGCTAATTTAATCAATTTTAAGTGATCTCATATCTGCAATCCATATGAAATGTAATTAAGATGAGAAAAATAGGTATTGGGCTTCTACAATTAACTTGAAATTAACATTAACAAAATTCAGCTTTGGTATTTAAGACAGAAACAGGTAAGTTTATTAGAGCATAATTTCAATACTTACTATCTAATTTTTGTCCTTCTATAAGAGTTTCTAGAGCAGCAGCATAGTTTTTTTCATGGTATTCACATATTCTGCATGAATATATTTAAAACAAATTAAGACACACACAAAAGAGTTGGAAAATAGCTTTCTTTCTAAATAAAAAAACTTAGTATTTTCTACTGTTGAAAGAAAAAATTTTATATGCTAATAAACCAACAGACTAATATACTGTTAACATCTAGTACAATTCCTAGTAAAATTCAATTTTAGAACACAGTTCAGAAGAAATCTGTCTTTAAAATTGTACAGACTTGCTCATTCCAAAATGTAATTATACAAATGGATAAAAGAAGTTTCTTATTTAAAGAATAGCTATACTTATCAACAGAAACAAAATAAGATATAAAGATATAAAGTACAGAGCTTTCATAGCATTAAATGTAGCCTATTCAGTTTGGCTGAATAGGATGTTCTTCAGTCAATCAAATATAGTATAATTCCAAATGATTAAAAAAAAGGAATGTGAAATCTTATCAGTTTCATCTGTACCTTGCAATTACTTCAATCATCAATATTTTAAAATTTACTAAGTATAGATCTCTTATCACATACTATGGTTAACAAAATAACAAAACCGTAAGTTGTATTTAAAACTGAATCGTATCTCTGCTATACAATATATAAATACAGAATTTTACTACTTATATAAAACTTGCAATGAACTCATTCAACAAATTAAACACCTACTATCTATACCAAGCTCAACAATTAGAGTAGCTACTGCATACCCTTTTCTCAACATAGCAGTGGAATTATTTGGATTGAGTTCGAGAGACTTCTTTGCATCAGCAACAGCAACTACGCAGAAAAACATGGGTTTTTAGTCAATTATTTACAGATCCTAGCAAATACACACAACATATGAATCAGTTTTAGATTTCTAAGTTTTCGAGTTGCTAGAAATGCCAAATGGTTTTAAATTAGGAAAACTAATACAAGATAGAATTCAAATAAATATTACTTTTGTACCTTCCTTTTGGCTTAACATTTAGCTTCTTTCCTAAAGCTCTTCAGTCAATGAATACAGCTGTGTCTCAAAATTTATCTCCTTGTCTCATTAACATCATTTACGTCATTTGACTCAAAGTATTCAGTTTTTCCCTCTTCAGATTCTTGATCAGAATAATTTTTTAAAGTTACAAAATACAGAAATACATTACTCTTTAAATATAGGTGGTCTTGTTACATTGCCTAGGCTGGTCTTGAACTCCTGGGTTCAAATGATCCTCCTGCTTTGGCTTCCCAAAGTGTTGGGATTACAAGCATAAGTCACCATGCCTGGCCACATTCTTTTTTATATTAAAAAAATACAAATAAGCATTTCATTTTAATATTGTCAAATAGTAAATGTGTTGCTGTTTTTTTTATCAGCATACCCATTAACTACAAATTAAATCTGTATACATTCTCCACCCAACGAAGGAAAAGAGACATCCAAAATTTCAATGGGTGTTGCTCAACATGTCTGTCACATTTGACCTACTTTACCTCCTATAAAAGACCAATTTAAAAATTCTCAAAGACAATCTTTATTTGATTAATTTGTCGTGGGTAAAGTGCATAAGTAACTTATTAAAAGCAGGCAATATACTTTGTAAGAAAAGTTACCACAGTAATTCCCAAGAAGAATGTGGCAATAAGCTCTTTGACAATAATATTGTGCATCATCTGGTTTCTGTTCCAAAGCCTTAGTCAGCTCCTACAAAAATAAACACGTTGAGTGTCAGTAATAGTTTTCAAAAAGCCATCAAATTCTAATTAAAACATAATTTTTACTCAAATAACTTACTGTCAGAATCTATTTGGAGGAAAGATAATAGGGATATAACCTTGGAGTTTTTCTTTATCATACAATCAGTATCTCCCCCACTTCTCCTGCCCTTCCTCCCAAAAGTAGACAATCTAATGTAGTATCTCTGTACCGTAAAGCATTTAGTTCCTGGCATGTAGAACTCAATAAATGGTAATTATTATCACCTCATATATTCTGAAGAGTTTGTTATATGCACTGGCCATTACAGATTTTCTCCAATTTGGAGAAGATTCAAACACCATATAGAATTTGAGATTCCCAGAAAACGTGAAGCTGTTCAATAAAAAAAAGACTGGAAGTTAAATCTAGCACTGAGGGAGGTTAAGACAATCAATACATATACAATCAAGTTTACCTGACCCTCTCCCATCCTTTATCAATAGCACACGACTCTAATAAAACCCAACTAAACATTCTGTTCAAATCCTACAATCTAATAGATGGCTATGTCAACTACCAAGAGTTAACATTAGAGACACTGAAAGTTTTTCAACCTGTGTAGTCACAACATATAGGTGTGGTAGCTGGAAAAATCATGATGCAAAAGATTATACAAATAGGGAGATCAAGGACAACTGCAGGAACACTTTTTATTTTCTGCCAACTGCCTACAAATTCTAGGGATGTGGTAGTTTTCTTAAATGGTAAAATTATTTCAATTGCCACATATGTCATTGACTTTGCTTTAACCTAGTAGTGTGACTCTCAGAAAGTAACATATACAGATGCTCCTCAACTCACAGGGGGTTACAGTCAATCAACAGAAAGTGTGGCTCAAACCAAAAGAGCAAAGAAGCTTTAAGATGCTACTTCAAGGGTCTCACTATGTAGCTTGCAGGCTGTTACAAGGAATTTGTACCTTAGGTGTGATGGAAGGGCATGGAAAAGTTCACTGTTAGTAAGAGAAAGAGATAGTCCTATTTACCTTTTTTTTTTTTTTATGTCATTCTGGCTGCAGTATAGTGAATACATGATCACATCAGGACTGGAAACGGAGACTTCTTGGGAAACTACTACATTAAGTCTAGGCTAGAAAAGAATCTTAGCCACAGAGGTGAAAAGAAATATACTGAGTTGGAATATACTAGAACCAACAAGACTTGCTAATGGGTGAACATGTGGGATAAGAGAAATTGAACA
Organism: Sapajus apella; assembly: GCF_009761245.1. Lineage (NCBI taxonomy): Eukaryota > Metazoa > Chordata > Mammalia > Primates > Cebidae > Sapajus > Sapajus apella. The sequence goes on along the minus strand of NW_022436949.1, from coordinate 420,681 downwards.
TGACTGCAGGGTTTTGGGCTTGCCTAGATCTGTAACTGGCATCCAGTAAGCACTTAACGAAAAGTATTGCTTTCTCTCCTCGCAGACTTTTTTCAGCCTTTTCCCCAGTCTCTACTTTGACCTCATCTCCTTTACCACAGAATATGAAAATATTTGCCTCTCTATAGTCAATCTTCTCAGTCACTAATAACCCCTTATCAAATCCAATTGATTCCTACTGACTTGATCTCTCTGTAGCCCTTGACAATAACAATAAGGCCTTTCGGCTTACCATTCTGTTGCCTCTTAAAAACTAATGTTTTCCTTGGGTTCAGTACTTAAGACTTCTTCCCTTCCAGAAAAATCCTTTGATTCCTTAACTATTGGGGACTTCACATACGTGTTGATGTATGCTGATGACTCAAGTTTATCTTGAGCCTAGACAGTGCTTCTGAGCAACATCAGCATATAGTTTTTTCTAGGCTTTACCTGAAATGTCCCAAAGGCAACTCATATACAAACACTGACAATCTAAAACTACTTTCTCTCCTCCAACCTATTCCCCCATGCTGACTGCAATCTTCTAACATGCTACCTAAATGAATGGCACCAATTCCTACTGCATTCCCCCAGCCAGAAACTCAGGAGTCATCCCTTATATTCCAATCGTCACCAAGATCAGTGCATTATACATGAAACAACTTCCCTCCATGCCCTCAATCACTGCTCTACATGCAGATATTCATCTTTGACATGGTCTGCACCATTATCTTCCTGCTATCCACTATCCCTTGTGCCTCCTCCAATTCATTATCTACTCTGTTTTTAAAGGTTTTGTAATTCAGAACATTTCATATCCTTCCTCCAAATTCTTCACAGATCTCCATGATCATATGATAAAACCGAAAACCCTGTGCTAGGATTTAATGTCTTTGATGGTCTGGCCTCTCTCCACTTATCCAGGCTTTATCTCCTAGCTCTTGCCTCTTCACACTTTATGATCTAATATTACTGAACAACTTGTATTATTCCCAAAACAGAACAGCCACGCGCCAGGCACTGTATTAAGCATATGGAGTACCCTCACTTATCTTCACAATAACCCTTTCAAGTAGGTCCTATTTATTCCCATTTGATAGATGAGAAATCTGCTCTGGAGTGTTGACAGGAACTTTACTGAAGTTACACGGTTATCATAAAACCAGAATTTTGACCTAAGAGTTTCTAACTCGAGAGCCTGGGCTCTTAACCACCATGTATACTGGGCCTCAAACCAATCTCAAAATTCACACATTTTCTCTCCTTACTGAATTCCAACCTCCTCTATAAAGTTTTTAACACCCTCAGTCAGCTTCTATTCTTCCATGCTCTTTTATACACAATCCCGTAACAGGAGTTAATTCTATTTTAATGGTCTGTTGACTACTCTGTCTTTCCACTAGATTGAAAACTCAGTGTAGTCTTTTTATCTTTAGACTCCTGATTTCCAGTGAAGCATTCACCACTAATGCCCATTCTTTGTAGAATGAATGAAAAATGTGAAACAGCTTATAAGAACATTTCTCTTTTATTCCTAATTGGATGATCTTATATAAAATATATACATTTTAACATGATACCAACTGACCTGAATCCCAAATGGCTGTTAAAGTAGCCCTTGGGAAATCCAAGGGAAATACACTCACACTCACTAAAGTTTGAGCCCTACTTACCATTACCAGTCATTTTATAATTTACACTGACCTGTTCATCTTGTGAGGTCATCTCACAGGTTAAAAAGAACATTTCTGGCCGGATGCAGTGGCTTACGCCTGTAATCCCAGCATTTTGGGAGGCCAAGGTGAGCAGATCACGAGGTCAAGAGATCAAGACCATCCTGGCCAACATGGTGAAACCCCGTCTCTACCAAAAAATACAAAAATTAGCTGGGTGTGGTGGCGCGCACCTGTAGTCCCAGCTACTCGGGAGGCTGAGGCAGGAGAATTGCTTGAACCTGAGAGGCAGAGGTTGCAGTGAGCCGAGATCGCACCACTGCACTCCAGCCTGGAGTCTGGCAGAAAATGAGACTCTGCCTCACAAAAAAAAAAAAAAAAAAAAGAACATTTCTTAATACAACTGGTTCTTATCATCATCATCCTCCCCACACTCAAGGTTTCTGATTCCAGGTCTGGAGTGGGTCCTGAGAATTTGCATTTACAATGTTTATGCTGCAAGTGATCTGGAGATCACACCTTTGAGGACCACTGTTGTATAGCACTAGACTAAAATTCAGGAAACCCGTGTCCTGAGGCTCCCCTTCTGCCTGTAACTGGTATGCACATCTATGACAGATCATTTGGATTTATTCTGTTTTCTCTCTTAAGAAATGGGGTCTCTTTAGGTTGCCCAGGCTGGTCTTGAGCTCCTGACCTCCTGAAGTGGTAGGATTACAGGCGTGGGCCTCCATGCTCAGTCAGGTCTCTTGTTCTGTACACTGAAAAGGAAAGATAAGAAGTACTGGACTACATGAGTCTTAAGGACTTTCAATAATTTGCACTTCTAGGCAGGGCGTGGTGGTTCACACCTGAAATCTCAGCACTTAAGGAGGCCTTGGTAGGTAAATCATGAGGTCAGGAGTTCAAGACCAGCCTGACCAAGATGGTGAAACCCCGACTCTACTAAAAATACAAAAATTAGCCAGGCACCTGTCTGTAATCCCGGCTACTTGGAAGGCTGAGGCAGCAGAATCGCTTGATCCTGCGCAGCAGCAGAGGTTGCAGTGAGCTGAGATCACATCACTACACCCCTGCCTGGGCGACAGAGTGAGATTTCAACTCAGAAAAAAAGAATTTGCACTTCTCATGAATTGCCAGGTGATGCTGATGCTGCTGGTCCAAGGGTCACATATTAAAACGAAGTTACTAATGCTAGCCACGTGACTGTTCTAGGCACTTCTTCTCCTAGGTACTCACAACCAAAATAAATGCATGTGTTCACCAAAATACACATACAAGAGTATTCACAGAAGCTTTATTTATGCTAGCTAATAACAAGAAATAACCCAGATGTCCACTGTTGGAAAAAACTGTGCTGTGTTTCCATCTATACAACATATACAATTATACAATGGAGTATTACACAGCAACGTAAAAGAACTACCACGTCGCACAATATGAATGTATACTCACGTAATGATGAAAGCAAAAACATTCAACAAAGCATCTACTAAGCCTACATTCAACAAAGCATCTACATTCAACAAAGATTCTGTTTATGAGTCAAAAACAAGCAAAACTGATGGTGATGGAGGTCAAAATAGGAGTCAGCAGGACAGTAAGAAAAATTACTGGCTGAGGAGTATGAAGGTGCATTATGAATGGTGATACTCTGTATCTTGATCTGGTGGTGTACACACATGTAAAAACTCATCAAACTGTAGACTTAAAATCTGGGTTATTTACATGATTCATGATGGAAAATGACAATAAAATTCATTATGTTAATATCCTTTAAAAGCAACTTTTACATAAACTGGATTTCTAAAGGAAGCAGGTCTAAGAGGACAGTAACAAATGTAAACTTAAAGTTAATAGCTGTCTAGCTAATATAAGAAATTATGGAGAAAAATTCTTAGTGCTTCCTTTAACATTATTCCCAAACTAATCCCAGAAGCCTTATTCCTGGTTTCTAAAGGTCTATATATTTAGATGTAAAAAACATATCATATCTGGACCCTAAAAGGCCTTACAGGACCTGGAGCTCCTGGTTTCCTGTCCGACCTTATCTCTTAATCAAATGGGCCCTCGAATACACAGGCCAAATTCATTCTTAGCTCGGGATCTGCACTGGCTCTTGGTCCTGCCTGGAATGCTCTTTCCCCAAAGCTTCCAAGTTAACTCCCTTGTTCCTTCAGGTCTCCGCTCCAAGACCACCTCAACGGAGGCTGTAGTACCATGTGGCACATTTATAAGTCATAGCTAGAAAAGATGCTGTCTTGCCTTAAATTGTTATACTTTCTTATGTCAGATCATAACAACAATACAGGGTTTCTTTCCTCTTTTCTGTGATTTAACGCAAAGAAAAACCTCCTGGCTAAATTCTGTGATCTTCAGGCGCTCCTTTAATTGTTGCTCTTTTACATTCCTTTACAGCTTTATGGTTTGTCTTCACTGCACACCGACAAAAAGTGATTTCTAGGTTAGCTAAGTATATAACCGAGACTTTAATCCACAGCAATCAGCGCCTTTGCACACAGCAACTCCAAAAAACTTTTTGACAAATACACATATGAGGGAATAATGAACTGTGACAAAACATCTGGAAAGTTTCAGGGACGTAAGAGAAAAGATTTTTGTTTCAGTAGACTGACTTCATGCCGACACTTTTACATAAGAATGGCAAGAATGACTGTCAAACGAAGTAATTAATTTCATCGAGCCCAGAGTCCCCCTTCTCTTCTTGTCACAAATGCCATTACAAAAAATCCTTCCAGCCCAACTACAGATGCCAACCATGCTCCCAAGAAATAGAGGAGAAGATTTTTCTCAGGAGCTGGAAGAATGCAAGAGTCTGTGAGTGGAAAAAGCAAGATAGGAGCCTAGGGTAACGCGGCTACCGTGGGACAGAGAAAGGAGACCGAGATCTCAATACCCGAGCTGAGACGCAGCATCAACAGGAGCTCGGTTCCCTGTCCCGCGGTGCTGGGAGAAGGCGGGTCAGCCGGGACCCGAAGCGGCCCAGTTCCCCTAAGTAGAGTGGTGGAAGCAGAAATGAGCTCTCACCTCTAACGCCGCCTGGGGGTCCTCGTCGATTAGACCATCCGAGAAGCTCTGGAAAAACCTGTCAGGAAAACAACGACTTCAGCAGGGCTCACTACCCAAGGAAAGGGGGATAAAATAAACAGCAAAGGGAAAGAAAAACACGCACCTCCGGGATGTTGCAGATCCTGCTGCAGCCGCCGCCATCCCTCGTAGTCACTGTTGCTGCCGCGAGAGCTGCTACTATCGCGGTTACCACCTCCGCCACCGCCCAAGGGGGAAACTTCTGGAGAAACACCAACTGAGCTTCCGTTCTAAGTAGCCAACGAGCAGCCACGCAGCGTGCTACTAGCGGGACGGGAGGCAACTTGCGGGCGCGGGGCCGGCTGGGACAGTGGAGGACCGATTCCTTCCAGCCCGCCCCGGGGCCCACGACCAGCACACGCAGTCCCCGCCCCTCGCAGCCATGGTTACGGAAGCCTGGGACCTACACGTTCACCCTCTCTTTCACCGCACCCACGCCGGCGGGCACTTCCACAGAGCTTTCAGGAGTAGTAGCTTAGAAGCACTTTTGTAACGTACTGTCATTCCTCAGGAACGTGTGGTGGTTAGGGACGTTTGTAGATCGGTTAATAATGCAAGCTACTGCGAGCTCCATTTTCCCTAATTTTTAATCATGGCTGCCACAGGCAGCCAAGCCCTTTCGTCTCCGTTACGTCGTTCGCGTTTGCGTGGTCTCTTCCGGGAGCAGAGGCCCGGATGGCGCGTCGATTCCCGCGATCGCTGGGTTGGGAATCCTAAACGGTTGTTACTCGCCGGAAGTCGTTCCGCCCTAATATTGGTCTAAACGCCATCTGGTTGCTGGGGCTACGAGCCAGGCGCCGGTACTATTCTGTTCCCCGCAACTCCACAGGCCAGGCTTTCTTTAGTGGGCTTCCCAGACCAAGAAGTAAAACCTTTTCCATCGTAAGGTACCGAGGGTCGGTACCTGAAGTTATCTCAGTGCCGCTTTGTTTCCTCCTCAGTAGGTCAGCCCTCCCTCAGCGCCCTTTGATCCACGCAGATCGGATGGAGAAAGCTGCCCGCACGTTCCAGGGATGAGGGCAGATTGGGAAGCGGGTGGGAGTGGACTTTGTCTAACTTTATACCACTACCAAAGTGTGTTAATGTAGCTTTATAATAAGTCTTGAAGTCCTGTAACTTATTCTCCCAAGATTGCTTTGGGTTATTCCAGTGCCTTTGTTATTTCTAGATGAATTTTGGAATTAGCTTGTTTAAAATAAAAACTACTGGGATTTTTACTGGGCTTGCATGGATCTATAGATCTGTTTGGGGAAAACTAATATCTTAACATTAAGTCCTTCCATCCATGAATATCATTCTTCCCCAACATTTATTTAAGTGGTCTTTAATTTCTCCTGGCAATGTTTTGTAGATTGCACACATATCTATATTTTAATGCAGCTGAGCTTGGATAGATTGCAGCATAGAGATAATACATCTTTCATTAGATTTATTCTTGAGTATTTAGTGTTTTGTATACAATGTTAAATGGCCCTCTTTAATATTCGACTCGTAAGAATATAGAAATACTATTGATTTTTACATACTGACCTTATATTCAAGCATCTTGGTAAGTTCCCTTGTTATTTGTAATACTCTGTATATTCTTCCGGAGTTTGTGATAAAAATCTAGCAATCCGTGAATAAAGATCGTTTAACTCTTCTGCGTTAAAACGCGCGCTCTGAATGAAGAGACTGCTCGCCCCCCCCCCCCCCAGGCTTTGTGTGAGCAACAGGCTATTTATTCACCTTGGTGGAGGCGGGCTGAGGCCTAAAATAGAAAATAGAATCAGCTGAGGGCGGTGGAAAAGGAGTTGGTTTCATAGGTTGTGGGGGAGGCATTGGAAAGTTAGAAAAGATAAGTTTAGGGTGGTTTTTTGCAAGCTGGGAGGGGGTCGTAGGGTGTGGATCACGAGGTTGGCCAAGCTGGAAGGACGTCTTAGGGTGTGGAGTCAAGAGGTTGGCCAAACTGGGAGGGGGTCATAGGGTGTGGTATCATGAGGTTGGCCAAGATCAAAGTCCAATGGCCTTGTCAATTGAGGCCAGAATAAGAAACAATAGAGAATGTCTTCTGAGTTAAATAGGTACCCCAAGGGTTGATCATTTCTTCCTCTTTCCATGATCTTATTCTATTTAAGGTTTTCTAATTCTGGAAGGCCCTCCAGCGGTTCGTGGGGGTCGTCATGCCATCCGCCTCGCGGTCAGACCTTACATTCTGTAAACTTTATACCTTTTATTTTTATTTTTGCCTTTTGTTTCTGGCTAGTACTTTCACTATTGAATAGAAATAATGATAATGTACTTCCTTGTCTTGGTTGGAACATCAAGAGGAAAGCATTAAATGTCAAGTGCTTTTTCTGCCTTTATTGAAATGTTCATTTGTATTTTTTAGTGTTACTGTGAATTACACTGGTTAACTTTCAAATGTTATCTAAATGGCCAGTTGTCCTTCTGGACTTCCACTGACTCCATTTGGGATGGCACTGTAAGAAGAGAGGCAGATCTGCAGGAGTCTGGTTGGAAATAAAAAAAAAAAAAAAAAAGAAGCAGTGGAGCTCAGGTCTGTAATCCCAGCACTTTGGGAGGCCGAAAAAGATGGACCATGAGGTCAGGAGTTTGAGACCAGCCTTGCCAATATGGTGAAACCCCATCTCTACTAAAAAATACAAAAATTAGCAGAGTATGGTGGTGCACCCTTGTAAGTCCCAGCCACTGGGGAGGCTGAGGCAAAAGAATCACTTGAACCCAGGAGACGGAGGTTGCAGTGAGCCAAGATTGCACCACTGTACTCCAGCCTGGGCAACACAGCAAGACTCTGTCTCAAAAAAAAAAAAAAGGAGAGGCAGAGCCAGTGGAGACAAGGTTTATTCAAGGTTTATTCAGGACTTACATATAAAAGTGGTCCAGTGGTGGTAGGCTGGATAGAACTGCTACTGTTTGTAAAAAATCATACAGTCTATGTAGTATTTTCACTTAGCACGCTCCTTCTGGCAACCTCCATTGAACCCAAAACAAAGGGCCTTGATCCCCTGTACAGCCTGTGTTCCAAGATATGGGCTAGGGGTGTGGATGTCCTTCATAGATAGGGAGTGAATCTCAGGGTTAGCTGCTCCTGGATTCCTTAGCCCAGGACTCCAAACGTAAGTTCTTCTTAGACCGTAGGGTTATTCTCGAGAGAACATTACCTGATTTCAAGACTTGTCAACCTTGTGGTATTGGCACAAAGATAAACAGATTAATGGAACAGAGAATCCATAAATAGACCCATACCATATGTGGACAACTGATTTTTAACAAAGGTCCAAAGGTAAATCAGTGAAGAAAAAATAGTTGAAAAGGACAGACTTTACAACAAATTGGATATACATATGCCAAAAAGTGAGTTTCAATACATATCTTGCACCATGCACAATTAACTCAAAATGGATTATGGGCCTACAACTCCTATAAAACTTCTATAAGAAAGAAAATCTTTGTGATTTTAGGTTAGGCAAAGATTTCTTAGCACACCGAAAGCATGATCCATAAAAGAATTTGTAAATTAGACTTCAACAAAATTTAAAAGATTCTACACTATGAAAATATTTACAATCATATCTCTGATGAAGCACTTGCATGTAGAATATATAAAAAAATCTCTCAAAACTCAGAAACTGTAATTCAATAGGGAAACAAAACCACAACCATATACCACTACACACCCATTTAAATGGCTACAATGAGAAAGACTGACAATGTTGGCAAGGATGTAGGGCATCCTGGAAAACTCATATACCACTGGTAGGAATGTAAAAAGGCACAACCATAAGATGATTTAGACCACTGCTACACAATTAGCACCCAAGAGATATGAAGTAACATGTTCATGCAACATTTTTACAGGAATGACTGTTTATAGAAGTTTTAATGGTTAATAGTTGAAAACTGGAAACAACTCAAATGTACATCAATAGGTGAATAAACAGTAGTACAACTGGCCAGGTGTGGTGGCTCATGCCTGTAATCCCACATTTTGGGAGGCCAAGGCGGGCGGATCACCTGAGATCAGGTGTTCAAGACTAGCTTGGCCGAAATGGTAAAACCCTGTCTCGTCTAAAAATACAAAAAAAATGTGGTATGTATCTATAGTCCCGGCTACTCGGGAGGCTGAGGCAGGAGAATCACTTGAACCCAGGAGGCGGAGACTGCAGCGAACCAAGGTCACACCACTGCACTCCAGCCTGGGCAAGAGTGAGACTCCGTCTCAAAACAAAGAAACAAAAAACAACAGTAATATAGCCAGTATAGCCGTACAATGGAGTACTACTCAGCAATAAAAGGAATGAAGCATTGCTACACACTACAATAGGGATGAATCTCAAAATTATTATGCTAAGTGAAGGAAATCAGACAAAAATAGTACATTTGGTATGATTCCATTTATATAAAATCCTGGAAATTTTAAAAACTCATCTGTATGACAGATAACAGATCAGTGGCTTATGGGGTAGGGGGTGGGGGTTGGAGAGCAGGGCAGAATTTCAATAATAAAAGGGGCACAAGAAAACATTTTGGGTTAATAGGGATGTTCACTATCTTGATGATGGTGATGATTTTACCAGTGTGTGTGTGTATATATATATATATATATATGTAACACTTCAAACTGTACATTTTACATGTGTGGGGTTTGCTTTATGTCAATTATAGCCCTATAAAACCATTTTTTAAAACACATTTAGAGCTATAGATAAGAACTGATAGTCATCAACATATGGATGGTGGTGAGCAACATGAGAACACGATCATGAAAACAGACAAGGAGGCTAGGCACAGTGGCAGGCTCATACCTGTAATCCCATCACTTTGGGAGGCCAAGGCAGGAGCATCCCTTGAGCCCAGGAGTTTGAGACCAGCCTGGGCAACATGGTAGAACTCTGTCTCCACAAAATAAATTAGCCTGATGTGGTGGTGCATACCTGTGGTCCCAACTACTCCTGAGGCTGAGGTAGGAGGATTGCTTGAGCCAAGGAGGTCAAGGCTGCAGTGAGCTATTATCATGCTACTGCACTCCAACCTGGACAACAGAGCAAGATTTACCTTAAAAAAAAAAAGGGGGGGCGGGGGTGGCAATGACAATCTGTAGTTTTCTAATTTAATAAATATTGAGTCCCTACTATGTATAGATATTATGCTAGGGACGGGGGATACTAAAATGACTGCAATCTTGGTACTTAATAATCTTGTGTTGGAATCATGCATATCAACAGGCAATTATAGTGTCATATATGTCTAAATGGGAGAGATTAAAGGGTTCTGTGAGAGCAGTCAGAAGATTTTGAAAGCTCAGAGAAAGCTCTCAGAGGAAGCAATGTCCCAGCCGAAGCCTGAAGAACACGTAGGAGTTAACTAGCATGAGATAAACTGCTAAGCAGAGTGGCTGGAAAGCAGAGCTACTGCAGTGATTTGGGAAGTAGAACTTCAGGGATGTTCATCTGCAAAAGCCCCTTCAAATCCTCTAATTTATTATAAATTTGTATGTATTTTTCCTAAATAAATCCCCTCCTAACTCCCACAACTCCACCAAATTGTGTAAATTTTGGCCCTACAAGACCTGGATTTGTCCTTAAGTACGTCTTTCTTTAGGGCTACTTAAATTTTGCCCCTTCTTATGTTTGGGGAATTCCCACTGAGTCTTCCCACTGAGCCAGTCTTCCTCTACAAAAGCTGAAATACCAAACAACTTAACTGAACTTGCACAAACTTTAAAATTGGTAGCTGGTTAACAACAACAAATCAAGGCAGGACCTTAGTGTATCCTCTCCAGATGCAGCAGCACATGTGTCAAGTTCAAGTTTCCAAAGCAGCAGATAGTGTTACAAAGCACAATGTGTCAGTGCTTGGCAACAGTGGCTACAATTTCCTCACCCAACCAGTTATGCAGTATGGTTCCAGGATTGATTCCTAGCCATGTGGCTCAGATTGATGCTGATTCTCTAGTCCTTTTGGCCATTCTGTGAGCAGCACAATATTCTTCTAATATAATTTATCTTATACTGAAAACTAGAATCCATCTCTGTTGCTTATGACTAAGAATCCAAACTGATAGACAATTTGGTATTTGGAAGTGGAGTGCTACAAAACAGATCTGGAATGGTGTGTAACTGGCCAGGTGGAAAAGGCAAAATGGAGGGCATTGAGACACAACTGTTTCAGGCTGGGAAAATAGTGACTCTGAGACAGTACATCAAACTCACACCATAAAGAAATGTACTCTAAAGCTGAGCAGCCTTAGAGTCTTCTTCCCAGTGCTCATATCACATGTGACTGTTGAGGACAAGACACCAGGGAGCCACAGCCTGCATGTCCCACCAGAGATAATCAGACATGAAGCTGGATAGAGTATCTGGATGAGATTCTGGCTGATTCTCTTTGGGAAATAAATACATTTTTCACATGGGCATGAACATTTTTGAATGTATATACAGAAAGGACATGTATATATAAACATAGGATACTCATTCCTCCCTTCTTCCCTTGCCGTGGAGCCTCCATTTTGTTTCTCCAGCACATGACTAAGTCATTTGTGGTAATCCGACACCCCACATTGTTGGGATCCCAACCCCACATTTTTGGCCATATTGGGCAACAATATGGTTTAGGAAGGGGTATAATAACTAATCTAGCCAATGGGCCGTACATGAGATGTCTGCTCAGGGATTCTGGGAAAGGTATCCTTACTGATAAACAGAAACACAGAATAAAGAACAATAACAGTGGCATCACAGGTCCTTCCTTGATAAACAATGCTGAATCAATGATTTGGTGTGGAGAGACCAAGTACTGAGAGCCATGTCTTATTCAGGAGTTGGTGACCAGAATATGTTAGGGCTACAGAGAGTCAAGACTTAATACAGGGGCAGATCATACTGGTCCTTGTAAACCCTGTTCAGAAGTTTGCATATTCATTGCAAGAAATGATCGTAACTTAAGGTCGAAACATGAAGATGAATGACAAAAACTTTTCAGGAGGTAAATTGCCTGGGCTGCATGACTGACTGGATGTGGATATCAGATGTGACTGAGCCATGGAAATGGCTGAGATTGTCAAAGAAGCATCTCGCTTGGGACCACTCTGAGTAGCAAGAAGTAAACAATACTAGTAAAAAATGAAAACTGTACAGCTTTCCCATGAGATACAAATTCAGTAGGTATGGGGCGGAACCAAAGAATTTGCACTTTACGAAAAACATCAGCTAGGTACAGTGCCTCACGCCTGTAATGCCAGCACTTTGGAAGGCCAAGGAGGAGTGGATCCCTTGAGCCCAGGAGTTGGAGACCAGACTGGGCAACATGATGAAAACCTTTTTCTTTTTTTTTTTTTGAGACGGAGTTTCACTCATGTTACCCAGGCTGGAATGCAATGGCGCGATCTCGGCTCACCGCAACCTCCGCCTCCTGGGTTCAGGCAATTCTCCGATGAAAACCTTTTTCTACACAAAATACAAAATCCAATTAGCCACGCATGGTGCAGGCCTGTGTTCCTAGCAATGCGGGAGGCTGAGGTGAGAGGATCGCTTGAGCCCTGGGAGGTGGTCGTTGCAGCGAGCCAAGACTGTGCCACTGCGCTCCAGACTGGGCGACAGAGCGAGACACTATCTCAAAAAAAAAAAGAAGAAGAAGAAGAGAATTACATTAACTCTGAAATAGTTGGCCTAGGAACCCAGTTTGAGGGAGGAATTTGAATGTTAAGCTAAGAATTTTGGACTTTATCCTACAGTTAGCAAGAAAGGCATTGACAGTTTCCATATACGAACATTACATATTCCCAAGGAATCTTTTTTTTTTTTTTTTTTTTAAAAAAGGGAAAAAAAAAAAAAGAGAACAGAAAAAAAGAAGAAAAAAACACAGTAAGGCCACTGTAGTACTGTTAACAATTCAACACACTCAGAGCATTTCTCTTTGCTTCCTTGCCCTCTGAACTGTTCAATAAATAGTGAAGAACACAAAGGTAACTGCAGTATTTATTTCAGACCTGCTGTTGCTCTCCAATTTAAAAGCAAAACAGGAACATTACATTTGTCACAGTTTAAATTGATAAAGGTAGACCTCTATCAGATACAGGTGTGTCTTGACTTACAATGGGTTTACTGGGGGAGGGGAAAATATCCTAAGTCAAAATGCCTTTAATATATCTAACCTACTGGGCTTCAGAGCTTACACTAGCCTACCTTAAACATACTCAGAACACTTACATTAACCTACAGAGGCAAAATTAATACAAATCCTGTTTTATTATAAAGGGTTCAATAGCTCATGTAATTTATGGGAACAATGTCCTGAACATGAAAACAGGATAGTTGTATGGGGACTCAAAGTATGGTTTCTACTGAATGTGCATTGCCTTTATGTGCATCATAAAGTCAAAAACTTCCAGTCAAACCATCATACGCCCCAGACCGTCTGTTTATGAAATGCTCCCTAGGAGCCCTATGCCAGATACCATGCCTAAGTGTTTTCTAACTTTATATACCACATTCAAAAGGAGCCTGTTAATAAAGATGTTCCTGAAATCGTGGAAAGTATTAGTCCTTCCTTTCTTTTGCAGCTGACAGGATTTTTAAAAGAACTGCTAAACCACAAGCATATTTCAGCAGCTGTTTGTTCTTCCTAGTATGAGTTACTTCCTCCCTCTGCCAACATCGCTTGCATTCTAGTTTGAGGAAATATTCAGAAGCGCAGTAAATTGGTGTTTTCAGAAATTCCCTCGTCTTTGAATTAATATATTTTATAAAGCAGGTTTGCTTTGGCTCCTTAAGATTTGGTTACTTAGAATAAAATCTTCCCAATTTAATAGCCAATTTGCATACATGTAAAAATGCATGAATTTTAAAAGCACCTTTAGGATTAAGAGGATTTTATCTGTATTTACAGAATTTAAAGCTGATTACTTCAGCAAGTTTTAGAGCAATTTTAAGAATAGTAGCAAGACAAGAATCTTAAGATAATACATTATTTAGAAACAAGAATCTAAGGATAATACATTCTTTAGAACCAAATGTGTAAATGGTTAGATGAAGGATGTTTTAATAACATGGTCTCAACTGTGGCGGTATCATCATCTTTCAAAGCTACCTGCAAAAAATGGACAATGTCCTCACTGGCTAGTGAAAAGTAGAAAAATTTAAGGAATTCTCAGCAAATTTCTTATCTTTTAAAATACCCATGGTCATCCCCGAAGAAGGTCAATGCACCTGTCTTTTTTAAAAACAAAGCAAAAACAACTCTACAGAAAGATATAATCAAGGATTAAATTTAGGTTCATTAATAAGCAAGGAATTGAGTTCATAAGCAAAACTACCTCCAGGACTTTTAATTTCTTGGCAGGGATAATAGTGACATTAAAAGCAAGCTTATACTTTCCTAGTATTAAGGAGAAGTAGATTTATTTACAACCAATTTCTGCTTCAAAACACTTCCAAGCATACAACAAATGCCAACCTGAAAGAGGGATTCCCTATTTAATTGTCTCAGTTAGTAGAATATGGATGGTCTTTCCATTCTAGATAACATGCCCTTGTTTGCTTATTTTTGTAAAGGAATTATCTTGGAATCTGATAATTCTGGGACTTCACTGATGGCTAGGCACTGCATATCTTCGTTATATGCCCATTTCCATTCATTCCTTAAAATATTATGAAACACTGTTACAAACAAAAGGATATGTATAGTATAATGTATAATTATAATATGTATAACATATAGTATAACAACATATAATGACATAAAAGCATGATGAAATGACCACCTGTGAACCTGCTGTCCAACTTGAGGAAGAGAATGATAGTACTGTTGAAGCCCCGGGTGTCTTTTCTCAATTACCCTGCCTTCCTGAAATACTGTATTATGTTGATTTTGTTTTATAGTTTTATCATCTTTATAGCTAAGAAAGTATATTCAAAATTTGGTTTTTGAATTTTATAAAATACTATTAAATTGCATGCATTCTGCTGCAACTTACTTTCTTTAGGACACTATGAAGATATCTGTACAGTGTTTTGAAATTCAGGTAAGTATCTGCACTCTAAAAGTGAATATCTGGCAGAAAAAATCTCAATCAATGTATTTTATAAACCCTTGAAATTACCACTTACCTGCTTCATTGTTAATTGGGAACTCCCAGTTTCCCTTCTTTTGTCCACTGGATCAGCTCTTCAAACCCGTTCTGAAGGAGTTGTTCATTTTCTGTGGCTAACTGCTTGGCAAATTCCACATCCCAAAGAGAAGGTCACGTCTATATAAAAAGACATTTTAAATAGAAACAAGTCAATGTAAATATCTTTTTAAAAAATGTTATAAACAATCCTGAATTGATCATGTATTTTTCATACCTTGACACTCATAATTATAGTATATAATAAAAAGTTACTGAGAGTAAGTTATAAGACTATAACTAGGCCAGGCACAGCGGCTCACACCTGTAATCCCAGCACTTTGGGAGGCCAAGGTGGGAGATCACCTAAGGTTAGGAGTTCAAGACCAACCTGACCAACATGGTGAAATTCCATCTCTACTCAAAATACAAAAAAATAGGCTGGATGTGGTGGCTCACACCTGTAATCCCAGCACTTTGGGAGGCCAAGGTGGGTGGATTATGAGGTCAGGAGTTCGAGACCAGCCTGACCAACATGGTGAAACCCCGTCTCTACTAAAAATACAAAAAAGAAAAATTAGCTGGGCATGGTGACACATGCCTGTAATCCCAGCTACTTGGGAGGCTGAGGCAGGAGAATCGCTTGAACCCAGAAGGCAGAAGTTGCAGTGAGCCAAGATCGCACCACTGCACTCCAGCCTGGGTGACAGAGCAAGACTCTGTCTAAAAAAAAAAATTAGCTGGGCACAGTGGTGGTGCCCATGATCCCAGCTACCTGTGAGGCTGAGGAAGAAGAACTGCCTGAACCCAGGGGCAGAGGTTGCCGTAAACCAAGATGAGGCCACTGCACTTGAGCCTGGGTGACAGAGTTAGACTTGTCTCAAAAAATATATAAATAAATACATAAATAAATAAAGACTATAAGTACAATAACGGCAAGATTAACTTTGGTTTTACAACAATGCCAGGTAATCACCGCCTCCTCTAATGGAAAAATATATATATTTGTATTTTTTTAAAGGTATTTTTATGAATCTGAGTATTTTTATACAAAATGTGACTTTGTCTTTCAAAATCTAGCCTATTAATCTTTATTTTTAGTCTATCAAAATTAGTCACTAATATATTACTCTTGACAACCAAAGACATTAGATCAACAAAATAATAACAACAAAACTGCTAATGATTACCGAGTACTTCCTCTGTGCTTAAATGTTTTTTATGCATTAGTACATTTAATCTTCACAACACTAATCCTATAAGTTGGCTAATTACCACCATCAAATTACATGTTTCAATAACCTTTATTAAATGTGTACTATGTTCCAGGCACTGTGCTTGACACTTTTCTCAGATGACCTCATTTAATCCTTAAGATATATATGTACTAACCCTCATTTTATAGGTGGGGAAAGGTTAGTGTGGCAGAATCTGAACTTGCATCCAGTTCTACACAACACCAACACTTTCTGTTGAGCTATACACTGTACTGCCTGCCGACTCAAGGATAACTAGTAGGGCCTATGACTATATCCTTTGTAGCAGTGCTAAGAACTTAGTGGGCAACAAGACTTGGGAATCATAGAACAGAATAACTCATTCAATCAATCAATAAAAAATTACTGAATGCCAACTGTATTTCCAGCATTACTTGGGGTGGTAGGAAAACAACAGTGAACAATTGCTAAATTTAAGTTTCCACACTGTGCTATTCTTATACTTAATTGGGAACAAAAAACATTCTTTAGACTCATGCAAGTATAGCATATTCAAATGGTACCTTCATTAGAGTAAATTAATACATAAATTCATGTGCTGTTTTCCTCACTAGAGTATAATCAGTTGATATTGTTTTATAAAATACATAAAATTTAAATGCATCCTTGCCAACTAATTTCAGTTTTAGAAATAAAATTTTATTTTAAAAAGTAAACTAGCTTCTTGAAGAATCCAAGTGTTTCTTTTGGCTGGACAACAGCAGCTGCCCTGACAAAAAATTCCTTTCTGATGCATGCTTAACAGATATCATTTGAACAGGGGAGAGGTGATTCATTGTCCCTATACATTTTGCATATCCCCCCCCCCTTTTTTTTTTTAAGAGATGGAGTCTTGCACTGTCACCCAGCCTGTAGTACAGTGGTGTGATCTGGGCTCACTGCAACCTCCGCCCCCTGGGTTCAAGCCATTCTCCTGCCTCAGCCTCCTAAGTAGCTGGGACTAGAGGTACACGCCACCACGCCTAGCTAATTTTTGTATTTTTAGTAGAGACGGGGTTTCACCATGTTGACCAGGATGGTCTCAATCTCTTGACTTCATGACCTGCCTGCCCTGGCCTCCCAAAGTGCTGGGATTACAGGCGTGAGCCACCACGCCCAGCCGCATTTCCTTTTTATCATACACAACAGAATGCAATTTTTGTAATACAAGGGGGTTGTTCTTTTAGCTTCACCTTCAGTTCAAATGAATAAAACCTTAATTGAATTAACTACTTTCCTTTATAAATGTATTTTTATAGTACAGTTTGTTCAAAAAAGAATTTAAGATTTAAGATAACTAGTTCCTATGATCTGTAAGCCACATGAGTAGATGCTACAGGGTATACAGACATGAATGAGATCTAGCCTCTAATAGAGTTTATTAAATAAGAGGAAAATCAGAAGTTCACATAAGTAACTGGTGGAAAGATTAAACAAGCCATTGGAGGCTGGCCTAGGAACTTATCTAACACGTACAACTTTTTTTTTTTCCCTTTGAGAAGGGGTCTCACTCTGTCGCTTAGGCTGGAGTGTTATGGCATAAGTGTAGCTCACTGCAGCATCAAATTCTGGGCTCCATTGATCCTCCCACCTCCCAAGTCACTAGAACTATAGGCATGCACCACCATACTCAAATAATGTTTTTTATATTTTTTAGAGAAAGAGTCTCACCATGTTGCCCAGGGTGGTCTTGAACTGCTAATCACAAACTATCCCGTCGTCTCAGCCTCCTAAGTCCATATACAACATTATTTCTATCAAAGTCCAAAAAACTAACTTTAATTCGTTAAAAATGCTCATCACTTAGACTCTGGAGACCATTTTGTATTGAGTTTCTTCATTTATTTTACTAGCAAACCACATTTAATGTCAAGCAAGAGGATATTCATTTCTCTTTTAGACTTAAAATGGTAAATTTCTTACCCAAAGAAAAGGGAAAGAATAGAGAGCAAAGACCAACCATGTGTTGAGAAAAAAGAAAAAAAACACTACAAGTAGGTTAAACGGATTCCCTGAATGTTCTTCCCATCTCCTGAACAATCACTGAATCACTTCAATAAGTTATTTTATAAATGCTATCTCCTCTTCTAGATAGTAAGCTGCGTAGAGGCAGGAACAAGTATAACTTTATATAATAGCATAGAGATACACTGCAAATGGTAGGTGATTAATAATGTTCTAACCCAAATTAGTAGCTAATTTGGACCTCTGGATTCATATAATTGGTAGTACTTACCTTCCATTGTCTCACAGAAGGCAACATTTCAAGGGGGAAACCGGACCACAACTAACATGTCAACAACTGTAGTGTGATATGTGCCCCACCAGATTACTTAAGGGTATATGTATGTTGCTTGAATGCCGAAGGCTGGGCAGGGAGCCAAGGCCACAGTGCCTAGCTGAGGAGCAGATGTCCCTGAGAACCTAGGGCATACCCGGGAACATATCAAGGAAAATAGTCTCATCATGCACACACAGTAGGCAAACAGCCAGAATATTAGCTTAAAAACAGCTTAGAGATAAGAGGCAGGGTGACTCTAGAGCTGCCCAGAAATGTCCACTATGTAAATCCTAGTAAACCCCTCTATTCATCAAGCTGTACTTGCCCAAATTATTCTTTGGTCTCTAAATGCCTTCCCAATTTTGGGGGGCATTACAGTTCCAAGTTTTCCTTGCAACAACTGCCACATTCACAATTAGGATCCAGGCCAATGGCAGGATGAAATGTTAAAATACCCAACTACTATATCATCAGAACAAACACTAAGGACATCTTGAAAACATGGAATTTTCTCCACCTGAGAAACAGTTGTCCTTTTTTTTTTTCCTTTTTGAGATGGGAGTCTTGCTCTGTTGCCCAGGCTGGAGTGCAGTGGCACAATCTCATCTCACTACAACCTCCACCTCCCATGTTCAAGCAATTCTCCTGCCTTAGCCTCCCAAGTAGCTGGGACTACAGGCACATGCCACCACACCTGGCTAATATTTTGTATTTTAGTAGAGATGGAGTTTCACCATGTTGCCCAGGCTGGTAGGGAACTCCTGAGCTCAGGCAATCTGCCCACCTCATCCTTCCAAAGTGCTGGGATTACAGGCATGAGCCACCGCGCCCAGCCAAAATAGTTATTCTTAACAAATCTGTTTAGGTGCTTCTTTAGTAACTGCCAAGATGTAAAAAATATTAAGTCTCTTCCCCATGAATATTTTTCCTAAGACAAAAAAAAATTTTTTTAATGAATATATTTTAAACTATCAACAAAAATTATGAGAAAATATTTTAAGTGAAATAACTCTATGTAAAAACTGAAGATAATTCCACTGACCCACATCAAACATCTGAGCTAAACTGCCACATTTTTAGGGCTGATAAACTAAAACAGAAACGTGCACTTGAACTTTTAATTAATAATACAACAAATCAGTTAAAGCAATTTAATTTCCAAAATATCTAATTGAAAAGACTAGCTTAATTTGCCATAATTTTTATTTGTTCCCTTTTATATTAAGGTTTTAAAAACTCCATGTTGTAAAAAACTATAAAACTATGCTAAAATAGAAGCTGTTAAAGTCACCATTGTTTTTAAGGGCAGAATATACTGCCATGATTAATTACAAATTATAATTATAAAAGATTGCATAGGTAAATCACAACATTCCCTCTCATAAAGCAATCATCCTATAATTTTAAAATAATTATTAACTTTCTATACATGACATTTTAAATTAACTATTGAAATTGATTAATATCAGAGAGTTAATAGGTAACAGTTTCTTGCAGATTTGATAATCAACTGCTTTATGCATCAATTTACATATTTACTTGAATAAACTTACTGATAGATTAAAATCCAGCTTATAAACTGGAGGGTTTTAAAAATAATTTTGAATGTTTTTATGAACTAAATTATTTTTCTCTATTAAACAAAAACAGGTCAAAAAATGCAAATACCATGTGAAGGTTAAATAATGTGATCTCAACTCATACAAGCTTTCCTCTAGCAGGTTCCCAAGTCATTTGTAAACAAAGGCTTTCATTTTTCAGAACTTTCTTCAGTGCCTTGGATTCTTCTCCCTCAACTGCACGTCTGGTGAACAGAATGGTGGATTAAAGCACCTCACAGCAGAGGGAATGCCTTGGTAAAGTACTGAACTTCAAAAGAGGAATGTACAACAAAGAAATTGAATGGACGTTTGCTGAGCACCTGCTATGTACCAGATAGTTTATAAGTGTTTCTTTTCTATTCCTCAAGAAAGCCCGCATTTAAGCTAGGTTTCACGTTCAGCGTTTTATACCTAAGGAAACAGGCTGATGGAGGCTCTAAAAGGTACCCAGTCATGGAATTAGTTAGTGGCAGTGCCAACATTCTGAGGCAGGCCAGTGTGAACTGCCAATCTCCAACAGAAGGAATCAGTCCAGGCCTGGGTTGTCTAGGGTTGATACCCCAGACACTGTCCGAGTCACACCAGGGTGAACAACTTGGCATCTCATCATTGCTTCCCCTTTAGCTGACTTTTTAACACACTGAAGGCACAGAAACCCCTTTCCTACTTGATTAGCTTCTCCTTTGCCACGTAATTTTTGAAATATTAAATACCAAATCTAGTATTAAAAATCAAATATGCCATCTCAATGTAGTTGTATAGTACTATATGCAAGATGACTGACTCAGCTAAATATTCTTGAGTACTAACTGATTCCGTTAAATATTCTTTTTTTTTTTTTTCCTGAGACGGAGTCTTGCTCTGTCGCCTAGGCTGGAGTGCAATAAGTCAATCTTGGCTCACTGCAACCGCCACCTCCTGGGTTCAAGTGATTCTCCTGCTCAGCCTCCCAAGTAGCTGGGACTACAGGCGCATGCCACAACGCCTGGCTAATTTTTTTGTATTTTTAGTAGAGATGGGGTTTCACTGTATTAGCCAGGATGGTGTCCATCTCCTGAACTCATGATCCACCAGCCTCAGCCTCCCAGTGAAATATTCTTAAGTAAAACTCCGAGTACCCTTTCTACTTTATTCAATAATATGAATATGTAACAGATACTAAACTGCTTTAAATTAGTAACTCAAATAATATTCCAAAGTTACCATAAGCTCTTGAACTTTGTGTTAACTGCTGACCATCTTTTTCAACTTTCCTTTATAAATCAGTAATTTAACACTACGAAGGAGTTAACTCCAGTGCCTGATTTTACTTAAAACAAATCCATGGAACATACAATGTATTGAAAACACTCCAATTGTGGGCATATCCTGCTATAATGACAGGTTAGGCCAGGTGCAGTGGCTCACGCCTGTAATCCCAGCACTTTAGGAGGCCGAGGTGGGCGGATTACTTGAGGTCAGGAGTTACCAGCCTGGCCAACATGGTGAAACCATTAAAAATACAAAATTAAAAATACAAAAATTAGCTGGGCATAGTGGCACATGCCTGTAATCTCAGCCTCTTGGGAGGCTGTCAAGAGAATCACTAGAACCCAAGAGGCGGAGGCTGCAGTGAGCCAAGATAGCACCACTGCACTCCAGCCTGGGCGACAGAGCAACACTCCGTCTCAAAAACAAAAAGACATGTTAATTTTTGTCATACCATGCCAAACATTGGGCTTCTCCTTCCCAGTACCACTTTCAGGGTTTAAAGGAGAGAAAGAATAGAAACTCTATGTAAATATAGACCAACTTTAGATTCTAAAATAACTACGTAAGATGTAGTTAGCATCTTTAAGAACTTCAAATCAGTAAATTCAAATGGCCACAAATAATCTACCATTTTAAGGAATATTATATAAACTTTCTTTCCTTTCACTTTTCTTTTAATTGATGGTGGGTCATTTCTCTAAGATATAACAGAAGATAAGCATGTATAAAGATATAAAGGGTAAATGAACACACAGTATTAGGCATTTATATTTAAAATGAAAAATAATGTTTCGCATAAAATACTCATTTTTTCAGAATTCAGTCAGCTCTATTTATTCTAAATCAAAGGACCCCTATTCATCGTGGGTAGATGTGAAGCATGGCCCATTTTGATTCAATGTATAGAAAAACGCAGGACTGGCTAAATCCAGCACATGGTTCCCTCTATAGGAAGTGGTATATAGAGCATAAGAACACAGATATAAATGCATTCATAATACTCACATTTCCAACAGCAATAATATACACAAGTAATAGGTAAATCTACAGTTAAAGTAAAACCTAACTATACAAACAAAACCCAGCCGACCACAAAGCCTGATACCTTTTTCTAAGATAAGCAGTCTTCTGCTGGCCAGGATAATTGTCATAGCCTTGGTCAAACTGAATCTGATGCTCTGTTCTTATACTAACTCTAGGTGTAGCACGTCTGGCAACTTTCATATCTGATACTATGTTACTGAAACTGAAATAATAAAAAGGTCAAGTGTATTAGAAATCTTAGCTACAGAACAGAAATAAGCTTTCTCAAACAGGAGACTGATAATTCTTATTTCATTTTTATGCACTAATTATATAACATAAAAAGTTACATTTAAATTAAAAAGTCATCTATTAACATTCCCATAACACAGAACATTACAATTTATGTTTACTTCCATCTTTTAAAGATGTTTTTCAGAAACCTTCATTTGAAACATAAAAGTGTCACATGAAAAATTATTCTGAGAAAATGAAAGGAAAGTATAATCGGTATCTGCATACCTATCACCTACATTCAATAACTAAATTAAAACCAAGAGGTAGCCGTATTTATTTATTGCCTTGTATTGCTTCAAACACAAACAAATGAGTCACTGAACTGATAGTCCAGGTATCCATTTTTCTTTTCTTAAAATCACAGTTTCTTTCAGAGATAGGGTCTCACTCTGTTACCCAGGCTGGAATGCAGTGGTGCGGTCATAACTTAATGCAGCCTCAAACTCTGGACTTAAGCCATCCTCTTGCCTCAGTCCCCAAAGCAGCTAGTACTACAAGCACACGCCACCATGCCCAGCTAATTTTTTTATGGTTTGCAGAGATGGTGTCTTGTTTTGTTGCCCAGACTGGTCTCAAATTCCTGGCCTCAAGTCATCCTCTTGACTCAACCTCCCAAACTGCTAGGATTACAGGCATGAGCCACCACCCATGGCCATTTCTTTTAACTTCCTGAAATAAATCTAGTACACATGCTCATTGGGAACAACTGATTTAGATCGCTCCCCAAAATGAAGCAGTGTTACCACTTACTACAATGTAAGCAGCAAGTGGTGTAATGTAATATAAAATAATGAGAGATGAAGAGAATAAGTGGAAAGATGTTAGCTTAAACATAAGAATAAGAGAAAAAAGAGAAGAAAACAGACCTGAAGATTGCCATATGGTGCATAAAACCGGCAAGCTATTACATTGAAAAAAAAAATTACTTTTCTCAGAAAAGCTATCTTATTCTGTTATTTATTTTTAATAACATTATTGAATTTATCATTTATTTTTTCATGGACAAGAAACTGTAACTTCCTAAAAGGAAAGTTTAACTGTTCAATTGGTCTCTTAAAACTATAATCTTACTTAAGACATCAGATTTTTAAAAACTTGAATTGCTAAAATTCCACTTATATGGTATATTCCATTCGTAAATTCCACTTATTTGGTATATATTATATATATTACTAGCCATATGAAAATGGCCTATTTCGAGATATAAACATTACTGACCTAATTTTAGGTCTCCATCCATCTCTCTGTGCCCCTCACTCTTCCTCATGCTACTGAGCTGCCTGAGTAGCTCTGGCTTGTTTGCTTGCCAAAAGGGAGCAGCAGACGCAGCTGCCACCAACTCGGGACTCAGGGGCTTGCTTCTGAAAAAGAAAATGAAAAAAAAAAAAAAAATGAGAAAGAAAAAAGAGAGATTGCTTATTATGCCATTAGTTTAGTGAAAAGTAAAATGATTTTTTGGGGAAAACTTTTGTTGTTCCAAAAAGCATCATTCAATTCAATTTCTGACAAAAGCAAGAATTCTCAACTATTAGATACCAGTTTTATATAAACTTTGAAATGTTAAACTTTAAAATTAACAGATACTTGCTGAAGCACAACACTAACTCAGAACAATATATTAAGGTGGAGGGACAAGGGATCAGTCTCAAATATTATAAATTAGTGGAATTTTCAATTAGATGCTATTGTACTTCAAAAACAATATAAATTGCAAGCAAATATAAAGGCAGCTTGACCTGTTCATAAAAGCTTTACTCATAATAATCCCAAACTAGAACCAACCTAAAGGTCTATTATCAGAATGAAAAAAACCAATTGTGAGATAGCTAAACAATGGAAGGATACTCAGCTTATGCCAACATGAATGACTTTCATAGACATTAGATCAAGTGAAAGAAGTTGGACACAGAATATATTCTGTACGATTCCATTTCTATCAAGTTCCAGAACGGGCAAAACTAATCTGAGGTGAAAAAACAATCAAAACAGCAATTGCCTCAGGACAGAAGGCTACTGACTGGGAAGGTAAAAATGGGAAACACAGTGTCTTGTTAAGTGTGTGGGTCACATGGGCTTATCCATTTGTCAAAACCCTCCAGCTAAGATTTGTACACATTAATGTATGAAAATGTTACCTGAAAAAAAAAAAGGGGGCCACAAATCACTATCAAGTAGGTGAAAGATAGATAATACAAGAATGGCAAAATGTTGATCACTGTTGAAGCTGGGTGACGGTACAAAGGGGTTCATCATCGCATTTTGTGTTCTTCGCATATTTAAATTTTTCATAAGAAAAAGCTTTTAAGGCCGGGCGCGGTGGCTCAAGCCTGTAATCCCAGCACTTTGGGAGGCCGAGGCGGGTGGATCACGAGGTCAAGAGATCGAGACCATCCTGGTCAACATGGTGAAACCCGGTCTCTACTAAAAATACAAAAAATTAGCTGGGCATGGTGGCGCGTGCCTGTAATCCCAGCTACTCAGGAGGCTGAGGCAGGAGAATTGCCTGACCCCAGGAGGGGGGGGGGGGGGTGGAGAGGGCGCCCTACCCCGCCCCCGGGGGAAAAAAAAAAAAAAAACAACCCCAATAAAAAAAAAAAAAAAAAAAAAAAGAAAAAGCTTTTAAAAGCTTCCTAAATAAATTACAGCAAGTTAATTAAAAAAACATTCTATTACAAAAATAAAGTAAATTATATACAACATTTTTTCCTCTTTTTTTTTTTTTTTTTAATGTTTTTTTTTTTAAGAGATGAGATTTCAATATATCATAGAGTATGACCTTGAAGTCCTGGGCTCAAGCAATCCTCCCACATCATCTTCCTGAGTAGCTGGGACTACAGGCATCTGCCATCATGCCTGGCTATTTGCAACATTTTTAAACTCACTGAGAACTGCCATCTCAATCAGTGGGCTCCAAATTAATATTTTATTATGACTGGCTTTCTACATTACAATCTATTACCTAATATGCAAATGAACGTTCCCAAATTCCTAAAGTTCTTGGAGAAAGATTTTAAGGACTTAACTAGGATATGGAAGATCTAAAATCTGATAGAAATGGAAGAAAAATGGAAGAATGAAAAAAGGGGTGGAGTGTAATGGCCCATGCCTGTAATTTCAGCACACTGGGAGGCAGAGAAGGGAGGATCACTTGAGACCAAAAGTTTGACACCTGCCTGGGCAACATGGTGACACCCCGTCTTCACAAAAAGAAAAAACAAGTTGCTATGAGTGATGACATGCGTCTGTAGTCCCAGTTACTCGAGAAGCAGAGTGGGAGGATCAGTTGAGCCTGGGAGGTTGAGGCTGCAGTGAGCGACAATTGTTCTACCACACACAGCGTGGGCCACAGAGCAAGACCCTGTCTCAAAAAAAAAAAAAAAAAAAAAAAAGGAAATCTAACAGTTAAAATGAAATGTGCTTTCAGAACTGTTATCGGTGAATAAAGCTTTAACCTTATTCCAAGTCATTGTTATTTCTTTCATAAACTACTTATAAACTTCATTTTCAAATTTTAATATATGTATTTGATCAGAGTATGCAAAGAACATAGATGAATATTCATTTTCTAGAATCTTGCCTTTCACAACAATGGTTTCCTTCATAGTTATAGTCTCTGGCTTTATAATTTATAATCCCCATTATAAATTGTGGGGAGCCTGTGTTACTGAATAAGATTAATTTTCACATACAGGGATCTTTCTTCATATATTTTAACAATGTAATGATAACTTGTTAAAGTATCTTTTCGAGCTGTGCAGTGGCTCACACCTGTAATCCCAGCACTTTGGGAGGCCGAAGCAGGTGAATCACCAGAGGTCAGGAATTCCAGACCAGCCTGACCAACATGATGAAACCCCGTCTCTACTAAAAATACAAAAAATTAGCTGGGCACCGTGGAGGGCATCTGTAATCCCAGCTACTCAGGAGGCTGAAGCAGGAGAATTGCTTGAACCCAGGAGGCAGAGGACGCAGTGAGCTGAGATCATGCCACTGCATTCCAGCCTAGGCCAGAAAGAGTGAAACTCCTTCTCAAAAAATAAAAAAGTATCTTTTAACAATCTATTCTATCCTGTAATTAAGACTATTTCATGAATACATACTTTTCCCCTTCATAACTTTTTTTTTTTGAGATAGGGTCTCACTCTATTACCCAGGCTAGAGTACAATGGCACAATCTTGGCTCACTACAATGTCCACCTCCCAGGTTCAAGCGATTGTGCCACCTCAGCCTCCTGAGTAACTGGGATTATAGTCCCATGCCACGACACCCGGCTAATTTTTGTTTTGTTTTGTTTTGTTTTGTTTTTTGGTACAGACAGGGTTTCACCATGTTGGCCAGGCTGGTCTCAAACTCCTAATCTCAAGTGATCTGTCCACCTTGGCCTCCAAAGTGCTGGAATTACAGGCATGAGCTACCACTCCCAGCCCCTCCCAAATACTTTTAAATCATCTGTAGATTACTTATAATACGTAATATAACATGAATGCTACATAAATGGTTGTTATACTGTATTTTTTAATTGGTATTTTTTTCTGTGTATTTTTAAAAAATATTATCAGAGGTTATCTGTGACTGCAGAACCTGTGCATACAGAGGGCCAACTGTATACTGCTCCATTCCTATCAATGGCATTATATCCTTGTCAAGATGGTTTCTCAGAAGTGGTTGTGGTAAAAAACAAATATCTGAGGAAAATCAATGTGGGACAGAGGTGAACATGGTAATGTCCAATCTTATTACAAGGCTAGGCCATTAAAAAGAAAATACAATTTCCTCTTGGCTCACTTTCTCTTGAGACACCTCCCCTGGAACCCAGCCACCACGCAGTAAGAAAGCCCAGGCCACAAAGAAAGCCACATGTTGGTGTTTCTGCTAACACCCTCAGCCAAGGTCTCAGCTGATAGCCAGCATCAACTGCCAGACCTATGAGTGAGGAAACTTCAGATGATTCCAGCGTCAGACTCCTAAGTCCTCCAACTGAGGCCCCAGACGTCACAGAGTACAGACTGGCCTTCCCCACTGTTCTAGCCAAACTGCTAACCCACAGAATCTGTGAGCATATGAGGAAATGTTTTATGCCACTAAGTTTGGGAGGTAGTATAGCCAGGGAACAATATCAATGGGGATTTAATACATAATACAAAGAAAGAAAAGCAGGCTATGTGTAGGGCTAAGGGCCCCACAGGGTTGTGGGGTGTCCCTTATGCTGTGCTGGGGTGCAGGATCTGACAAATAAAGAGACAGGACACAGAAGTACAAGGAAAATGTAGCTGGGCTCAGGGGGGCCACACCACCTATAGGCGGAGACAGGCGAGGCCCCGAATGTCCAGGAGCATCTGTATTTGCTGTTTATAGGTTAGGGGGCAGGGTAGTGAGTGAAGTCATCTTTAAGGATAGGGATAGGGTCATGAGCAATAAAATAAGGGGTCTACCCCCATTAGGTTACCTAGGCTAGGAGGTGGACAGTGCGCAGCAAGGGGTCCATTCCCATTAGGTCACCGAGGCATGGAGGTGGGCCGTGCGCAATGAAGAGGGTGCAGTGTGCAATACCTCTATCTATGGGCGTGCTACTCCTCAGAAGATTTATAGAAGGATGCTTAAGTCCACAGCAGTGACACAGCTGTCAGAGTCTATCGCCACCTGCTGGCAGCTTCCAATGAGTTCTACGGGAAGATGCTTTTTAAGCAGCACAGTAACAAGAGATGATAAAGTTCTGTCACCAAGGTGTGATTATCCGGAGGGGTTTTGAGCCCTCAATGCTTGAGCGATTGCCGGTCTGAGGGCAGCCTTCCAGAAGAACTGGAGCAAGGTCCTACAACTCCTTTATCAGGAGGAGTGGCTCTTGCCCCAAGCCTGCCATGTAGCAGGTATCTTTACAATATTGAATGCTGCCACCTGGGCCATGGATTCTTGCCCTAGTATAAATGTTTTTCCCTAAATCATGCTCTGCTCCAGACATTCCTCCGACTATAAGGTGCTTATTCCTTAATTCATGCTCTGTACTGTGTCTACTCTAGGCATTCCTCTGATTATGAATTAAGATACAGTTTTATATATATATATATGAAAATAACTGAGTGGTAAGATATTCTTTAGGTACTCATTCTATGAACTAACATATGATTGTATATAGAGGATTATATAAAGGGAAATAACTGGTTAGTAATACTATAAACTGAGATATTCTTCAAGCCCTAATTCTATAAACTAATATATGATTATATATAAAGGATTATATAGAAGGAAATAACTGAGTAGTAACACTACAAACTGAGATATTCTTCAGGCACTAACTGTGCCAGGATTCTGCTTAGCTCTCCTTCCTTGGTACCTATATGGGGGGTTACACACACTATGCACAAAGCTATGATGACAGTGCCTCATGAAGCAAAGATCATGACTAACCTAATCCCATGCACCTTGGAGTCCTTGAAAAGTGGGGAGGGGAGGCAAAAATCATTAAAAGACACCCTTTAAAAACTCAAAACAAATGTACCTCATTCGCCAGTCTTTTGATGTAGGATCAAAGCCTCATTTAAACATAGGACCACTGATAGAAGGTTCTAAGACACATCTTTTATATATATCACACCCATCCTCCAGTATTTTCAGTTTTGGTTTAA
This sequence comes from Sapajus apella, assembly GCF_009761245.1. Classification (NCBI taxonomy): domain Eukaryota; kingdom Metazoa; phylum Chordata; class Mammalia; order Primates; family Cebidae; genus Sapajus; species Sapajus apella. The sequence continues at coordinate 391,438 of NW_022436949.1, read as the reverse complement.
GTGGAAAAGTGGAGCAAGGATGTAAGAAAGCTTACAAAGCAATCTAAGTGTACTATCCTCCCGCATATGTACATTTGTCTCACTCATACTTAATTTGAAAGAAAATTTTTAAGTGACTTTTACTGACTCTTTCCAAAGCATTCAACTCATTTTACCATTTCTCTAATATTTAATTAAATTATAGTAAAGAGTATAAGGGGACATAAACAGGTCTGGGAGCTTTAAAAATGTCATTCTTGATATTTATATATGCTTATGTGTGCATTGTTTATTTCCATACCCTTATATATAACTGTTTTGTTTCTAAAGGAGGAGGAGGTATAGGAGGAAGTACCTATTATGGGTAATGATTGTCTGAATTAACTTACTCAACCACCCAATTATACTTTCTAGAGGTATTTTTGATACAATGTAGAAACTAAGAAGTTCCATTAAGATGTTAAATCATTCTGGAAAACAGAAGCCTATATTATCAGTTTGTTCTGATAAGAGAAGTCAGTGATGGGTATCCTAAAGCCACATACCTTACTACTTGAATTAATGACATTATAAAATACATCATTATGTATCACTAAAAAAAATACTGCGATTTAACCTACAATACAATGCCAAGATATTGCTGGTTGCCCTTAGAATTAAATATAATACTCTTTTGACAAGCACAAGTAACGATAATGCTCTGAGGTAACCAAGAAAGCTGAAAGCACTGACAGTTATTGGTCAAAGGAAGTCCTATAAAGCAGTTGTAATCAACATGCTAAAACTTTATTTCAAAAAAAATCTTTAAAATGGAAAATTTCAAATAAGCGAGTCCTTTACAGACATGAAGCTACCTTCAAATCAGGATGTAAATGGTATTGTTAATTAACAGCTTAAAGAGGCAATTAAGTAAGTGGCAGTTAATAACACTAATAAATAGGTAAGAGTGTGGAATTCTTGATGACATCACTTCTCTTTTCCTTTCACTGGATTGTATACAAATATCGTCTTGTTATTTAAATATAATACAATAACAGCATTTCATTACACTACATTCAAGGCTTCCCCTTTTAGACGGACTTTCCATTTTTCACACTTCTATATTAAAATGCCCCTGATATAAGAGATTTTTTTTTGTTTGTTTTCTAAAATACATTACAGCAAGTAATTAGGGTCCCTGTGTTTACAAGCTGATATTTATTCTTCACTAATTCAACTTGGACTTCATTAATTCAACATCTCCCAAGTACTCACATTTAAAAATAGTTTTTGCCAAAAGAAAAAACTTACTGGAGTTTCAAAAATTAGTTTCAAACAACATTCAAATTACAATTAAATTTCTCTCTTCTTTGGAGCATGTTCTGTAGCTCTTTGAAGGCTACCAGTTGTAGTTTTTAAGTGGTCTGCTGTTGGGTGGCTTTGTTGTTTGTACATTAACTGTGCTTAATTCAACTTTTGTGCCCTTAATAATGTCTAATAAGTCTTTTTTTCAAATTTTCCTTTATACTGTCTTGGCTCTCTGAGGTCTCCTCGGAAGAATGAACAGTTCAAATAGACTGCCCAATTTTCTTGCTACAGATCGCACTGTTAGTGCCAAAATATCTTTGGATATTTTTTGTCCTGGAAAGAAGCATTAAAGAAAAAAAAATGAAAACTACAATGCGAGCTAATAACGCAAAAAACTATGTGTCTAAAATTTTTCTCAATTCAAGCCCTTTCCATTTGCTTTTTATAATTATTGTTAACAACCATAACAGCAGCAACTTACCATTTATTAGCATACACTACATGCCTCACCTTGTGCATTATGTTTTATGTACAGTTGACACACACACATTAACTCCCTAAGGTCTCCATTTTGCAGATAAGGAAACTGAAACAGAGAAGTAACTTACCCAAAGTCATGCACCTCACAGCTCACTAAGGTCTAAGACACACTGATGTGCCACTAATAAGTAGAGGTGTGCTGAGATATTAATCACCTGCTCCTTGGGGTGGCCAGGGGAGGTCTAGGGGTGCTGGTGCTCCCAAATCTGTTCCCTCCCTCCATTTACCCCAGAGTTCAGCAGATAAACTCTGACATGGTTAATAAATGACAATTTATTATTCTTAAAACCAAATGACTGCCGTGAGCCGAGATCGCGCCATTAAGAGTGAAATTAAATTAAATTTAAAAAAATAAAATCGCCGGGCGCGGTGGCTCAAGCCTGTAATCCCAGCACTTTGGGAGGCCGAGGCGGGTGGATCACGAGGTCAAGAGATCGAGACCATCCTGGTCAACATGGTGAAACCCCGTCTCTACTAAAACTACAAAAAATTAGCTGGGCATGGTGGCGCATGCCTGTAGTCCCAGCTACTCAGGAGGCTGAGGCAGGAGAATTGCCTGAACCCAGGAGGCGGAGGTTGCGGTGAGCCGAGATCGCGCCATTGCACTCCAGCCTGGGTAACAAGAGCGAAACTCCGTCTCAAAAAAATAAAATAAAATAAAATAAAATAAAATCAATAAAGTTAATATTAAAGTTATTTTAACAGAAAGGTGGTAATCAGGCGGATGGAATGAGTCTCACATATAATCTTTACTACAATATTTTCTTTCAAGACTGCTATCATATCACAGAAAGCAATCTACATTACAGCACTTTGGGAGGCCGAGGCGGGTGGAGATCAAGAGGTCAAGAGATCGAGACCATCCTGGTCAACAAGGTGAAACCCCGTCTCTACTAAAAATACAAAAATTAGCTGGGCATGGTGGCACGCTCCTGTAGTCCCCGCTATTCGGGAGGCTGAGGCAGAAGAATTGCTTGAACCCAGGAGGCAGAGGTTGCGGTGAGCCGAGATCGCGCTATTGCACTGCAGCCTGGGTAACGAGCAAAAAACTCCGTCTCAAAAAATAAAAAACAACAACAACAACAAAATCATGTATAAGTAACTCCATAACACTAAAATAATAAAACTCTAGACCTAACCTCCACCTGAGTTTGTTTCCATTGACAGCATCTCATCAGTACTTCAAATGCAACACCTTCAAAACGACATTCAAGACTTCCCCTTTCAGACTGACTTTCTATTTTAGATTTTTTTGTTTGTTTTCTAAAAACTATAACATATGTAAAAGTCTTTCTCAACCCCGGCCCTGCATTCTTCTGCTAACATTAAGGATACCCTAATCCTCCAACACAGCCAGTTGAAATCTTTGCTATCTCTGACCACCCTACCATTATCCCATGATGTAAAAGCCCTTTAATTCTACCTGTGCAGTTTATCTCCTCCATTCAGCTGGTCCTTCCCATCTTCACTGCCACTAACCTGCTTCAGCACTGTACTTAACCAAATTGCCTTCTGAGTGTTATGCATGGAACTTATGCAGTGGAATTAGGCTTTCATAATAATAAAGTTCTTGGAGAATAAATAGCAAAACCAAGAATGTCACAACACCTTTTCTTTCCTGGCTAACTTCAACCAGTGATCCACCTTCATTTCATCAGCCTTTTCTTCCAGAAAGGATATCTGGAGTCTCTCCTGCAGTGGTTAGGTGTCCCTATTTGCTTCTCCAGCAATTACTTGTTGGAAGAATAGTGCACTCTGTGCTTACGTACACTATCTCAGCGATTACTTCGCTACACAACACTTGTCTACTTGCTGGAACTACAAGCTCCGTGATGAGAAGACTGCCTTACTTGGGGTTTATAACCAGTACTGGCAGGCTATAAAGTTTTTCAATAATGAACTAAAGAATACATGAAGGAAACAGAAATGAAACCATCAAATAAATCTTGGGAGGCAAAAGATAAAACAACTTCGCTTTTGGAGCTTGGATAAACTGACGGGAGATGATGACAAGAGGAATGAGGCACAGCGACCAGGCTTGTAATCGCAGCTCTGTTGTCCACGCACGCTATGACCTTGGGCTAGTCATCTTATCTTTTCGGGATTTTTCTTTTCTCAGATTTAAAGCAACAGCTTCTAAAACCCAGCAGGTAATAACATCGACCCCAAGAAGTCGGGGGATGACTGAAGGTACAGGACAGGGCACCGGGATTCCGAAGACCTGCGGGGCCAAGAGCGCTGAACTGCGGTACCTGACCGTTCCATAGCTAGCAGCGAGTAGCACAATTACAGCCGCTGATGTCTCCGGGCTTCCAGAGAACAAACGTTGGCAGGAAAGGGGGCACAGACGTAGGAACGCCGAGACTCTAGCAAACAGCGAAGACACATAGCCAACCAGGAGTGCAACTCAAAGAGCGCGTCCGGGTGCCAAATACGTCCCCCGCACTCTCTTCCGTTTCCGGTCTGGCGTGTTCCTCTCCCTTTGCGTTCTGGCGGGCAACCCGGGCAGGTAACTGTGTTCTGGAGTCGCCGGCGGGTCGGGCGGAGCCAGCTGCCTCCAGGCGACCCCACCCACTCGCGATTCCAGTCCTAGAGGCAGAGTCCTCGCCAGGGGCAGCATCGGTTAGCTGGCCGAGGCGGATCCCAGACCGCCCAACCAGACCGTGGAGGGCTTGAGCAGCCGTGCGGAAACTTCGGAAAGGGCCAGTGAGATCAGCCTGTTCTTTAACAGACACTACTGTGCGTTGTTTGGAGGGAAAGGGTCTATCTACAGCGTTCATCGCGTTTTCAAAATGCACCATGGCCACCAAAGAGGTTTAAAAAAATTACCGCAGGGCCTGCTGCAGGATGTAATAGCGTTTGTTTTCCGTCTTTATTCTTGATGTAGACTCAAAATAAGACAGGTTTCATTTTTCACAAGTGACTTTAGGCCGGGCGCGTGGCTCACGCCTGTAGTTTCAGCACTTTGGAAGGCCGAGGAGGGTGGATCACCTGAGATCAGGAGTTCGAGACCAGCCTGACCAACATGGTGAAACCCAGCCTCTACTAAAAATGCAAAAAGTAGCCGGGCGTGGCAGCGCAGGCCTGTAAATTCAGGCTACGCCGGAGGCTGAGGTTTGGACGAATTTCCCGAGGCGCGCGGTAGGCTGGGAACCTGGGCTCCCGGGGAGTTCTGCTGGCAGAGGCGGGTGCAGGGAACCGGCAGCTCGGCGGGAGCGTGGGAAAAAGCTGACGCGCCGTCGCGAGTTCCCGCTTAGGGAACTTAAAGAGAGTTTTAGTTTACCCTCCTTGTCTTTCCGGGGCGTGTGCTGCCCTACCGGCCCGCGCTGCAGCGAGCCCCGCCGCTGCTCCCTTAGGCCCACTCAGAGGGTGGGTGGGAGGTGACACCCGTCAGCCTTTCCCGCCCCTCTGTCTCTTGCTGCGGTGGGGAAGGCAGAAGCCGCGAGGCAAGCCAGTGGTACAAGGTGTTCCCGGCTTAATCGCACCCTGCGTGGCTCCAAGGACTGGCCGGGCTTTCGTGTCGCAGGTTCCCGCTAAGTGTAGGATTCAGATCTTACCATGATTCTTTTTAATAGTGAGAAGTTGTCTCTGTGCTATGTGGAGATTAGGATGTTGTATTACTCTTGTTAATGGAGCTCGTCCTGTCGACCAAGTTGTTTTAATTTGATCATGAACATACACAAACCAAATGCTTATGGATATTAAAGGATTCTTTATATATTCTAATTTTATCATAGTTTAAAAATCTTAACAGAATCTGTTATCAGTGAGGGGCTTTAATGAGGAATTTGAAAAGGGAACCAATAAAATCATTGCATTTGGGTACAGTCTTTAAAAATAAATTTGCAAAAATTTCTTTTTTACGCCTATTTTTATGGAAAAAAAAATTTCCCATAAGGTCAATGGACTCCTATTTGGAAATAGAATTTTTATTAAATGCCTGTGCAGGCCGGGTGGGTGTGGAAGCTCAGGCTTGTAGTCCCAGCACTTTGGGAGGCCAATGTGGGTGGATCACTTGAGACCAGGAGTTCGAGACCAGCCTGGGCAACATGGTGAAACCCCATCTCTGCTAAAAATACAAAAATTAGCTGGGCATGGTAGCACCTGCCTGTAGTCCCAGCTACTTGGGAGGCTGAGGCAGGAGAATTGCTTGAACCCGGGAAGTGGAGGTGTCAGTAAGCCAAGATCGTGCCACTACACTCCAGCCTGGTCAACAGAGTGAGACAACGTCTCAAAGAAAACAAAAAAAAAGATACAAGAGAGAGACTTGACTTTTACCTGTCCTTTATGAAGAAGGGAACCATGAGCCAGAAGAAATGTGGAGTTCCCAACCTTGGAAAGGCATGAGAATAAACCCGGCAGGAAACGTTGGCTAATGTGTTTTGTGATGCTGAAAACACAGCTTACATTGAGCAGATCTTCCTGAGATCCACTAACAGAACCTTTGTGACTGAATGCTATACACAGTACACCTGGGGATGCTTACTTTGTTTTAATTTGTAAAAAACAAACTTTTTTAAAAAAATGGAAATATAAGTATATTATTTGTGATTCTAGAATAGGGTAACATCTCTTTCTATCAAGTTGAATGAGTGTTCAGTGAGTTTGGCTTTATAGGCACAAAGGGCTGAAGAAAATTAGAAACGGAACAAAAATCAGATTGGTAATTTCAAAGTTACCTTCCTTATAGAGTTAAACAGAGGGGATTTCTTTGTCAGCTGGCTCAGGTAAATTAGGCCCCCTCTGATTGGTGCTGTGAGTCTCCTGCTTTTGGAAAACTGACCCTGATTTCAAAGTTCAATTTGATTACTTGGCACTTAACACAAGTGATTATTCGGGTTTGCTCTGGTGTGTTGGGGCTAGTATAGAAAGCTTGTCCAAAACTATGGCGTCCTATCAACTTTAGCATCTTCAATTCAGAAAAGTGCATGAATCGTAAATATGTTGATGAAAATGTATTTTTTTTTTTTAGGTGGAGTCTCACTCTGTTGCCCAGGCCGGGTTCAAGTGATCCTCCTGTCTCAGCCTTCCAAGTAGCTGGGCCTGCAGGCATGCACCACAGCACAGGGCTCATTTTTGTGTTTTTAGTAGAGACAGGGTTTCGTCATGTTGGCCAGGCTGGTCTCGAACTCCTGCCCTTAGGTGATCTGCCTGCCTCGACCTATCAAAGTGCTGGGATTATAGGCATGAGCCACTGCACCTAGCCAAAAATATGTTTAAGAAGTGATCACAGGGTTAATTCACCCACGTGAACCTCCACCTGGATCAAGAAATAGACTATTAGCAGTAGGGCACATGTTTTTTGATATCATTTGTCCATCCAAATCACATTAATAGTTACTTCATCTTTTTTCAATTTTTTATAATATCCATCAAATGGGTTTTTTAAAACCCTGAAAACTCTTGACAAAGGCGATGGAAATTTCCATCTCAATTTCACAATTTCTCTAGGGGAAGATCTTGTCCCAATTACCCTGTTCTTAATCTACTCTAAGGCACTGCAGACACAGTAAATTACCTCCCTGCTGCATGAGGGCACACAGGCTGTGACTATGTGAAAGTGCCTGGCTGAGGATCACAAGTGGGAATTGAAATTTCTCTACCAATTGGTTCCTTCAACTACGACTTTCTTAAAAAGAGGCCTTCTTTGACTACCCTGGTTGAAGTAGTTTCCTGCCCCATCTAGTTACACTCTCTGGCAGGGATTGCTGTTGTCCACTTATATCCATTCTCCTATGGAGTTTTAGTCGAACACACGGCCACAGAGGCAGAGATTACGTTGCGCAGCTTCCCTTGCAGATAGATGTGTCATGGGCCAGAAGTTCTAATCGATAGAATGTGAACAGTGATGTAACCTTAAAAAAATGGGCACACATTTCCCACATAGTTTTGCTCCTTTATGCTAGCTGGAATACAGACCAGATGATAGAAGTTGAAGCAACTAGACAATGGAAAGATGAAAATTTGCAGACATGAGGGTGACAAAGGCATTCTACGTGTGTCTTTCGTATCCAAAAAAAAAAAAAAAAAGATTGCTAAGACTCTGGTGGGCTTATGTGATCTTTCACATTTGTCAAAACTCATAGATTTGTACACCTAAAAATTGTGAATTTTACTGTATGTAAAATACACCCCAATAAACCTGACTTTTAGGCTGACCATGGTGGCTTATGCCTGTAATTTCAGTACTTTGGGAGGCCAAGGCAGGAAGATCCCTTGGGCCCAGGAGTTCAAGACCAGCCTGGGCAAATCTATTAAAAAAAATCAAAAAATTAGCGAGGCATGGTGCACCTGTGGTCCTAGCTACTTGGGAGGCTGAGGTGGGAAGATCACTTGAACCCAGGAGGTCGGGGATACAATGAGTGGTGATCGAGCCATTGCACTCCAGCTTGGGTGACAGGCAGAAACCGTATCTCAAAATAAATAAATAAATTTGAATTTAATTTTTTAAAAAATCAATAGGATAGTTCTAGTTGGCCATAAATTAAACCATAAAGAGAATTTCAATAAACTCCCCCAAATGTCATAAATCTATCCTTGGAAAAACTATAACTTGTGCAATGTTTGTCCAGAGCAATCATTTGTCAGAGTGACAAAAATAAAGCCAGAAAGTAGAAAATGTTTTTCCTCCTTTAACTTTCTATTATGGTATTAGATTCCCTAATCATTTTCTTCCCAGGAACCCCTGAAAATGCACTTTTTAGAAACAAGCCACCTTTGGCAAGAAATAGCAAATTAGCTGAAATCGGTCCTGATATACTATTGATCAGTACTTTGTCCTAGATACCTCATGAAATTCTATGCTAATTAACTCAACAAACCTTACAGGAAAATGAAGAAACAAAATCGTCATATATTCCAGTTATCCATTGCTGCACAACACACCATCCTAACACTTACCTTAAAATAACTCTCCTGGTTCTGTGATAGGTGGGCCTCAGCTGGGTAGTCCCTACCTTGATCTCTCATGTGGTTGCCATCAGGTAAGACTGGATGTCCGGGATGGTTTCTTCACCCACCCATCTGATGCCTCAGCTGGGATAGCTGAAAGAAACGGGCTGGCTGCATCTCTCTCCACTCCTTTGACCTTTTTTTTTTTTTTTTTGAGGTGGAGTCTCACTCTGTTGCCCAGACTGGAGCACAGTGTTGTGATCTCGACTCAATACAACCTCTGCCCCTCAGGTTCAAGCTATCGGCCTGCCTCAGCCTCCAGGGTAGCTGGGACTACGGGCGTATACCACCATGCCTGGATAATTTTTGTATTTTTTTAGTAGAGATGGATGTTCACCATGTTGGCCAGGCTGGTCTCGAACTCCTGACCTCAAGTAATCCACTTGCCTTGGCCCCCCAAAGCACTGGGATTACAAAAGTGAGACACTGCACCCGGCCTGCCCTATGACTTTTGTACCTGGCTAGTTTGGGCTTCCTCACAGCATGGCATCTCAGCATATTTGGGTTTCTTACAGAGCAGTTGACTTGCCTTAGAGTAAACATTCACACAAGACTAAAGCTGCACAGCATTGAAAGTCACATAGCGTCACTTGCATCTCATTGTATTGGTGCAAAATGAGTCACAGGGTCAGTCCAGATTTGAAGGGAAGGAACTATACTCGCTTTTGAGTACCAGCAGCAGTGGTCACTGGGGGTCCGTTTTCAGAGGCTTGCTACCACATCCTAGGAAACTGTTAATTAATTAGTTTCATTCATTTTATCAGTATATTCTTTTAAAATTTTGTTTTAATTATTATTAAAATTTTTGTGGGTACATAGTAGGTGTATATATTTATGGAGTGCATGAGATGTTTTGATATAGGCATGCAATACATATTAATCACCTCATGGAGAATGGAGTACTCAAGCATTTATCCTTTAAATTACAAACAATTCAATTACATTCTTTATGTTATTTAAAAATATACAATTGTTATTATTGACTACAGTCACCTTATTGTGCAATTAAAATATCAGGTATTACTTATTCTGTTTTTTGTACCTACTAACCATCCCTACCTCCCCTCCAACTCCCTACTACCCTTCTCAGCCTCTAATAACTATCCTGCTATTCTCTATGACCACGAGTTCAATTCTTTTGATTTTTAGATCCCACAAATAAGTGAGAACATGAGATGTTTGTCTTTGTGTTTATTTCAAGCTTATTTCATTCAGCATAATGACCTCCGGTTCCATCCATATTGTTACAAATGACTGGATCTCATTCTTTTTCATGGCTGAATAATACTTCATTGTATATACATACCACATTTTCTTTATCCATTCATTTGTTGATGGGCGCTTAGGTTGCTTAGAAATCATAGCTATTGTAAACAGTGTTCAACAAATATAGGAGTGTGGATATCTTTTCGATATTCTGATTTCCTTTTTTTTGGGTATATACCTTGGAGTGGGATTGTTGAATGATATGGTAGCTCAATTTTTAGTTTTTGGGGGAGCTTCCAAACTGTTCTCCATAGTGGTTGTACTAATATACATTCCCGCCAACAGTGTACAAGGGTTCCCTTTTCTCCAAATCCTTGCCAGCATTTGTTATTATCTGGCTTTGGATATAAGCCATTTTAACTGGGGTGAAATGATATCTCATTGTAGTTTTGATTTGCATTTCTCTGATGGTAAATGATGATGAGCACCTTTTTGTATGTCTGCCTTTTGTTTGTTTTCTTTTGAGAAATGCCTATTCAAATATTTTCCTCATTTTCTGATCAGATTATTAGATTTTTTTCCGATAGAGTTGTTTGAGCTCCTTATGTATTCTGGTTATTAATCCGTTGTTAGATGGGTGGTTTGCAAGTATTTTCTTTCATTCTGTGGGTTGTCTCTTCACTTTGTTGATTGTATCTTTTGCTGTGCAGAAGCTCTTTAACTTGATGTGATCCCATTTATTTATTTTTGCTTTGGTTGCTTGTGCTTGTGGAGTATTGCTCAAGAAATTTTTGTCCAGACCAATGTTTTAGAGATTTTTTTCAATGTTTTCTTGTAGTAGTTTTATACTTTGAGGTCTTAAGTTTTTCCATCCATTTTGATTTAATTTTTGTATGTGGTGAGAGATAGTGGTCTAGTTGTATTCTTTTGCATATGGATATCTAGTTTTCCCAGCACCATTTATTGAAGAGATGTCTTTTCCCCAATGCATGTCTTGGCACCTTTGTTGAAAGTGAGTTCACTGTAGAGTGTGGATTGTTTTTGGGTTCGCTATTCTGTTTCATTGGTCTATCTGTCTGCTTTTATGCCAGTACCATGCTGTTGTGGTTACTATAGCTTTCTAGTATAATTTGAAGTCAGGTAATGTGATTCCTCCAGTTTTGTTCATTTTTCTTAGGATTGCTTTGGCTTTCTGGGTCTTTTGTGGTTTCAGGATAAATTTTAGAATTCTCTTTTTTTCTATTTTTGTGAAGAATGTCATTGGTATTTTGATAGGAATTGCATTAAATATGTAGCTTGCTTTGGGTAGAAGGGACATTTTAACAATAATAATTCTTCCAATCCATAAACATGGAATGTCTTTTCATTTTTTTTTGGTGTCCTTTTCAATGTCCTTCATTGGTGTTTTATGGTTTTCATTATAGAGACATTCCACATCTTTGGTTAATTCTTGAGTATTTAATTTTATGTGTGGCTATTGTAAATGGGAATGCTTTTTACATTTCCTTTTCACATTGTTCACTGTTGGCATGTAGAAAAGCTACTGATTTTTTGATTGATTGATTGAGACAGAGTGTCAGTCTATCTTCCAGGCTGGAGTGCATTGGTGTGATCTCAGCTCACTGTAACCTCCGCCTCCTGGGTTCAAGTGATTCTCTTGCCTTAGACTCCAGAGTAGTTGGGATGACAGGCGTGCACCACCACACCTGGATAATTTTTGTATTTTTATTAGAGACAGAGTTTCACCATGTTGGCCAGGCTGGTCTCAATCTCTGGACCTCGTGATCCACCCACCTCGGCCTCCCAAAGTGCTGGGATTACAGGTGTGAGCCACAGTGCCCAGCCTACTGATTTTTTGTATCTTAATTTTGAATCCTGCAACTTTACTGAATTTGTTTATCAGTTCTAATAGTTTTCTTGTGGATTCTTTAGGTTTTTCTTCATCAGTCTATTCTGATGGCTTCTTTTTTGGTTTAATTTCCAACCATCTGGATGATCTTTTAACAACTTTATATTTTGCTTCATATACAAATTTGTAAAGAACTGCCATATACTTTTAATTTGATCAACGTAGGCAGGGCAAAAATTTTTTTTTTTTTTTTTTTTTTTTTTTTTTTTTGAGGCAGTCTTTCTCTGTCACCCAGGCTGAAGTGCAGTGGTGCAATCTTGGCTCACTGCAAACTTTACTCCTCAGATGCAAGTGATTCTCCTGCCTCAGCCTCCTGAGTAGCTGGGATTACAGGCGTGTGACACCACATCTGGCTAATGTTTATATTTTTAGTAGAGATGGGGTTTCACCATGTTGGCCAGGCTGGTCTCTATTTCCCGAACTCAAGTTTCAGATCAAGTGATCCACCCACCTTGGTCTCCCAAAGTGCTGAAATTACAGGTGTGAGCCACCACACCCGGCCTCTTGAACTCTTTAATCCATGGAGACAGTTCTCAGGTAAAGAGGCAAGGCAGGGACTGGGTACAAATTTGTGGATTAAGCTATTGGAAGGGTGCCACGTGGTATAGACTGCTCACAAAATGCTCATCATTAGAAAAAGAAAATTCTAATATATCTTCTTAAATAACTTGAAATTTTCTTCCAAGAAATAAAAAGCAGGAGAATAAAGCAGTCACATTAAGCCTCCACTGCTCAGGTGTTGAGTAGACACAGCAGAGCACTGCTGTGCTCCAGGACGGGTGCAACCAGGCAGCCAGGCTCCGCTGCTTTCTATGGGACTCTGGGCAAGTTTTCACACCCTTTCCGTGTCTCAGTTGCCTTATCTGTGAAAAAAGGAAATCATATCAGCACCCACCTTGCAGACATGCTCTGAGGATTAAATGGGTTAAATATGGATGGATGGAATAGTGCTTGTACCACAGTCTAGCACAGAGTAAGCACTATAGAAGTGTTTGTAGCTGTTACAGTCAAAATGGAAATATGGAATGGAAATATCCTTTGAAAGTCCATTTAAAATCAAGGAAGCTATGCAAAAATAGCAATTTTGGGCGAGGTTGCTAAATTATCTAGAAGGTTAGTAAACACTGTTCTTTATAAGGATGCTTCTGATTTCTAATATAGCCACTTTTTTTTTTTTTTTTGAGATGGAGTCTCGCTCTCTAGCCCAGGCTGGAGTGCAGTGGCTCAGTCACTGCTCACTGCAACCTCTGCCTCCTGGATCCTGGTTCAAGCAATTCTCCTACCTCAGCCTCCCGAGTAGCTGGGATTACAGGCACAAGCCGCCATGCCCAGCTAATTTTTAAATTTTTCAGTAGAGACGGGGTTTCACCATGTTGGCCAGTTTGGTCTTGAACGCCTGACCTCATGATCCGCCTGCATTGGCCTCCCAAAGTGCTGGGATTACAGGTGTGGGCCACCATGCCAGGCCTAATGTAGCCACTTCTAGAGAACACCAAAGCCAATTTTTGTTTTCAGCAATTACTACTTCTGGACCTGAGTGAATCAAACAGTCCAGGAGAATATATTGTTGTTGTTTTTAGAGTGTTAATATATTGCTACATGCAGGAGCTGAAGAAAATGAAAGAATGTTAAGAAATCAGAATCTTGTTTTCAGCTATTAATAATTCATGGTGCTACAGACCTCTTGAATCATCATTAAAAGCCAGCAATCTAAGTGAAAATAGTGTTGCTCTAGCATTCAATTGTATTATAAAGCAGCAAATATATCAGCACTGGATATTATGAAGAGCTTTTTTATGTTCCAAAGTATAGCATATTTTTGGAAAATTCAGCCTGAGAGCTTAGGATCAGTCCTTTCCTGAGACATAGCTAGGCATTCTTTGTTTTCTGCAGTGGGATGCGCAGGTAGGAAGGACCAGTACCAAGAATCTGACTTGTGTTGGGGGGTTGCATGGATGCAGAAGGACCACAGGGAAGGGGTTGTTCCAGCTGCCCTAAAGAAATCTTTGAAGCCCATGCTGACCAGTATCTAGAGTCCAATACAACAGTTCTATTTACTGCTATATAACACAATAATGCTCTCCCAAATTTTATAAATACTACCCTGATTCCAAAACACTCTATGAATAAATGATCATTTGAGCCAGGCATGGTGGCTCAAGCCTGTAATCCCAGCACTTTGGGAGGCTGAGGTGGGCAGATCACAAGGTCAAGAATCAATACCATCCTGGCCAACATGGTGAAACTCTGTCTTTACTAAAAATACAAAAAAATTAGGCATAGTGGCGCACACCTGTAGTCCCAGCTACCTGGGAGGCTGAGGCAGGAGAATCGCTTGAACCTGGGAGGCGGAGGTTGTAGTGAGCTGAGATCGCACCACTACACTCCAGCCTGGAGACAGAGCAAGACTCCGTCTTAAGTAAATAAAAAAATAATCATTTGAAAGTTGATAGCTAATGAGTTAGAAGTGGGAGTCAATGACTAGTGAAAAGCTGAAAAACTATGTGATGCATAGTATTCATAGGAGTGTAGAACTACTAAAAACAGGGTGACGCTTACAAAGTTACAAAAATCACATCAAAGATATTAAAACAGAAGCGATTCCACTGCATCTTAATGGATTTCTTTCTCATTATATTTAATGTGCCCCAAATTCATTTCTAACATTATTTAATTACTACACTAACTCTAAGAAACACTTTAGATCTAGTAAATAATACATTTTGGAAAGATCTAAGTGAATAAATAATACATCTGGAAAGATTCAGAAAAATTTAGAATATTCTGTCAGTCTGCATGAACTAATCACTAGTTCATGCTAGTGGATCATAAAAGGGTAAACAATGAAGCCACTTCTCCCAAGTGACAGGATGGCAGAACATGAATGTCATAGCACAGGTGAGGTTTACAGGCTCTGTAGTTAATTTGCTTATACAGCAAAATGTATCATATTCTGCTGTTTCTTTAATGCCATGTTCCATCATACTCACTTTGTCTATGTACTTCATAGACAATCAAATGTAATTTATTTTATTGTTTTTAATCACTAGAATTGCCCTGTATATGTGACTTCATTTCCCAATAAATATGTCTGTAAGTCTGGGTCTTTTATGTTCAAAGTAGGTGGATTAACAGCTGTTTTATCTTTGCATCTTCCAAGTTGGGAAATTTTTATCTTTCTTTCTGGATCTATCTATCTATCTATCTATCTATCTGGCTCTCCAGCTGGTCTGTCGTTATAAACCAAATCAAACCACAGTATCAAACACAGCCTAAAACAGTACTTTAGGAGGCCGAGGTGGGTGACTGCTTGAGCCCAAGAGCTCGAGACTAGCCAGGGCAACATGGTGAAACCTCAGCTCTATAAAAAAATAAATAAATTAGGTGGGTGTGGCAGTGTGTGCCTGCAGTCCCACCTACTCAGGAGGCTGAGGTGGGAGGATTGCTTGAGCCCACGAGGTGGAGGCTGCAGTGCCACTGCACTTAGGCCTGGGTGACAGAGCAGGGTGAATAGCCTCTCTCAAAAAAAAAAAAAAAAAAAAAAATCAATAGATGAACATACATGCCTGTTTATATAATATATAGATAGATGATATTAGTGTAAATGTGTAACACTATGTGAAAATAGTCCCATTGGAATACACAGGTGAGCATGACTTGTTTCCTGCCTCAAGGGGCTGGTGATCCAGCAGAGATCATAGATGAGGAGTGGGTAATCTAACAAGATAGGCAATGCCACAGGTGTTGGGCCTTTGGGGGCCCAGAGAGGTTGCACCCAGATGGACAAGTCTCCTAGATTTCATAGCTTCTTTACAAGGTCTTTAGTGCCCAAAGCCAAAGGACAAAGTAAGGGGGAGGGTCATGGAGAGTCCCATAGCAGCAGAGATTATGGGAGATGGGACGGAAGAGGAAGTGGTTTTGTGTCCTTCAAATTAGATTTTCTAGATACTTGTCTTTCCCCTCCATGTAAGATGACTAATTTTTAGTATATTTATGTGTAAAATTGCTTTGGGTTTTAAGTGCATGGAAGACCAGGATCATGTCATACTAGTGTGTGTTGCACAGCATATGACATAGAACTGTGTTGAAACTGTGCTTAGCGCATGACTTTTGGAGATGACAGAGATGTGACCAGGCAGAGCTGTTCCCAGGTCAATTTCTAAAGTACATCAAAGTACTCTAGTTCTTCTAGCCCATCCTCTTGCCTTCTTGTAGTCATGCTCTCCTGTCCCTTGACCTCTCTTTATGTTACCTTTTAGCTTCTCAGAGCCTCCTTGATTTGGGTCTCACGCAGACCTGACATCCTTGCCAAGACCTCTCTAAATTAACCTTTCATCCCCTCTTCTACCAAACTCCTCTCTCATTTATCCAGTGGGGAAGGGCTATGTTATTAAACTAACTCTAATGTATGAAAGCCCACATTGCTAGCTTACACTTGTACTATCTCAAGAAAATTTAATTTTTAAAAGAGGTGTTTTCAAATTTCAATAAGCAAAGGCTTCAGCTGAGATTATTTTCTTTTTGCCTTCCTGGCCCTCTCAAGCTATGCTTTCAGGAAACTGCTTCTCTGTCTAAGTGTTAACCCAAGCTGGCCCTTAGATGCATTTGTTATGTTCAAGTGCCCTCTGGAGGCAGAGTCTCCTGTTAGATAAAAGACATGAAGACATGCCTGCCAAGGACCCACAAATGATTGGCCCTGTGCTCTGGGGTCCATTCATTCCTTTCCATCTTTCTTTGTGCAGTCCCATAACAGCCCTGCCTCGGCGCCTTTAGCTTAGGCATAGAATCTTCTTTGGCCTGGAATAGCCATCCCAAATACTGTCCCATGATTGGTTCCTTCACACCATCCGCTTTAGCTCAGCAGCGCATTCTCAGCATTGCACCACCTCTATCCAAGCTGACCTTCCCACTCTGTCATGTGGCGCTGTTTCCTTGTCTTCCAGCATGCAGCACTATCTGAAATAATCTCCTTCCATTCATTCAACACGTTCATTGAGCTCCTGACATAGGCCCTGTCTTACGCACTTAGGATAGATCAAGGTACAAATGCAACACGTTTCCCTACCCTGGTGGAATTTATGGGTCTTGGGAATCACATAGTTTCCTTTTTCATCATCAGCCTCCCTGCTGGAATGTAAACCTGACAAGAGCAGGGACCTCTGTTAGCCTCATTTACTACCTTATCCCCACAGCCTAGAACTGTGCCTGGTACATCCTTCACGGTCAATCAATATTTGTGGAATTAATAAACAAATGTTTATATCACCCAGGCACAATGGCCGAGGTGAGAGGTTAGCTTGAGGCCAGGAGTTTGAGAGCAGCCTGAGCAACATAGTGAGACTCCCATCTCTAAAAAAAATTTTTGGCTGGGCACGGTGGCTCACACCTGTAATCCCAGCACTTTGGGAGGCCGAGGCGGGCGGATCACGAGGTCAAGAGATCGAGACCATCCTGGCCAACATGGTGAAACCCCGTCTCTGCTAAAAATACAAAAATTAGGTGAGCGTGGTGGCGTGCGCCTGTAGTCCCAGCTACTCAGGAGGCTGAGGCAGGAGAATTGCTTGAACCCGGGAGGCAGAGGTTGCAGTGAGCCAAGATCGGGCCACTGTACTCCAGCCTGGCTCCTGCGATGGAGCGAGACTCTGTCTAAAAAAAAAAAAATTTTTTTTTAAGTTTATATATATATATATTTTTGAGATGGAGTCTCTCGCTCTATCACCAGGCTGGAGTGCGGTGATACAATCTTGGCTCACTGCAACCTCCCGCCTCCCAGGTTCAAGCAATTCTCCTGCCTCAGCTTCCCAAGTAGCTGGAATTACAGGCACACGCCACCATGCCCCGCTAATTTTTGTATTTTTAGTGGAGATGGGGTTTCACCATTTTGGTCAGGCTAGTCTTGAGCTACTGACTTTGTGATCTGCCCACCTCGGCCTCCCAAAGTGCTGGGATTACAGATGTGACCCACCACGCCCAGCCAAGTTTATATTTTCTATCAGTATACACAACTAACATTTCAAACTTCTTTTGCTGTGACAAAGTTAATTCATTCCATTATCACAAGTCTAAAAAATGAGACAGACTATATAATTCATTATTATTCAAATGATCAATAACAACAATAGTTAGCATTTATTGACCACTTACTAAGTATTAGACAGTATAATAAAGTACTTTATATGTACTGTCTCATCTTCACAAAATTTCCTGAGGCAAGTAACACCTTTTTTCCCTTTTAAGATGAGAAATTTGAGGCTTACAGGAGCTTCTCACCATCACAAAGTCATCAGGTGGGACAGCCAGCTCTTGAGGACTGGACAGTCAACCCAGAGTCCATGCTGTCAGCCTCCGCCACGCAGCCACGTTCACATCACGATGTCTGCATTACTCAGTGACTCCCTCTACCATCCTCTACAGAAACCCTACACTCTTCGCAGGGCCTGTGAGACCCCTCAAGATCAGCCCTGCCTCCTGTGCTTGTCTCCTTCCCATTACCTCTCCTACCCTGACCTGAGCCCCTGCAGCTCCCAGACATGGCCATGCCTTCCCCCACCTCCTTGCAATGCTATGGTGTATTCCCTTCTTCCCTGCCTAACTCCTACTCCTACTTCAACGCTCAGCTCTTGCCCCAAGCTCCAGACCCTTTCTCAGTCCTCTGGGCTGGGTTCTGTGCCCATGTCTTACTGCTCCCAATCCCCTGTGCCTGGCTGTGTGATTCTTAATGAACGAAATGAGGTGCGGCTTTTCCTCTCCAAATTTCTGGTGCTTAATTGGAACAGAGAGGTTGACTAGATACTTTGAATGATGTCACATTTGGGAATTGGCCATGTTTTACAATTTTAGGCACAGTGAGGGAAACAATCTCATAGTAAATAAGAGTGTTAGGGCTGGGCATAGTGGCTCACACCTGTAATCTCAGCACTTTGGGAGGCTGAGATGGGAGGATTGTTTGAGGCCAGGAGTTCGAGACCAGTCTGGTCAACATAGTGAGAGCCCCTGAGAAGCAGCGGCATGGAGCAAGGAGTACTGAGAGCATCACCTGGCAGAACCAGGTCTTTCCTCTCATTCCTACCCCAGAAGACTTTTCTGACCCATCCAACTGGAAGCAGAGAGGCCGGATTTTCCCCTGAGGGGTCTGACCCCCGAGCTTGCATGCTAATCTCTAAGGTGATGGCATCTTAACTCCGCTGGGCCTTTATCTGTGTGTCCTTTCAATAACTAGAATAACTAATTTAATGAAAGCATTTTAAAAAGATGTTTATAAATGGCTAAGTATCTAGTGATGAGTGCCATACAAATATTTAGATACAAAGGGTCTAAATTCAGATATTTTTACTGGGGGAACCATTATTAATGTAATTATAAAATAGTACACTGTGGATGTGTACACACAAGAGAGAGGGAGCGAGAGAGAAGCTGCATACACTTGCTACTTCGCAACAATGATGCAATCCAACAGTTAATAAAGATGATTCCTTTAGACAGATACTGATTAAATATACCAGGGGTAGGGCGCTGGGCCAGGCAAGGAGTTAGTCACAGCTCCTGGGCCTCAGCAGGGAACGCTGAATGAGATAAAGGCACTTGCTCTTGCTGGGTGTGATAGCTCACAAATGCGATCCCAGTGCTTTGGGAGGCCAAAGCAAGAGGATTGCTTGAGACCAGGAGTTCAAGAGTAGCTTGGGCAACATGGCAAAAACCCATCTCTACAGAAAAATATAAAAATTAGCTGGGGATGGTGTTGCATGCCTGTAGTCCCAGCCATTCAGGAGACTGAGGTGGTAGGATTGCCTGAGCACAGGAGTTCAAGGCTGCAGTGAGCTGTGATCATTACACTGTACTCCAGCCTGAGTGGCAGAGCAAGACCCTGTCTCAAAAAAAAAAAAAATACTCTCCCTTTTGGTTGGTTGGAGCCACGGGGACCATGTGTTTAGCAGGTGCTCCTGCCGGCTGCTCCAAGCCACTCTCCCAGCACTCCCTGCTCTATTCTCTTGCAGAAACGAACTGCTTCGTGGGCATAAGGCCTTGTTCCAGGAAGCTGTCCATGGCATTCCACCTCCCATCCAGCAATCGGAAGTCACTCTATAACCTTTTAATCCTTGTAATCAACCCCTTTTGTGCTTCTGTTGATTACAACTAAGAGCCTGGCTTAGTTGCAACTCTCCTACACCCTGGGGTAGGTGATAGGGGTTATTCTCTTTAAAAAGGGCCAGATGCCGTCCATGTTGGCATTGAGGTCTCCTGTGGGCCTCTCCTGAAACCTGTTCCATCCTTCATTCATGCCCTCTGTGAATGCCCCCTACCCACACGCCTCTTGCCGCATACTCCCCTGAATTATAATTGCTTGTTTTTTCTTCCTCTGCTTGGATAATGATTTATTTGAGGTTAGCCATTGGCTTTTTCACTTCTGCATTTCCAGCAGTTACTTTGGGTTGACAGCATCCAGCACAGGCTAGGTGCTAAAGGAAGTTTGTCATGGATACGAAGGAATGCTCCGATTTGCTTTCTGAGAAGCAGGAATCAGAAACAGGTGCTATGAGGTGGCAGCGTCTAACATAGATCTCAATGGATGGCAAGAATTTCAACAAGCAGAATTGGTTGGGATCATCCTGCCCATATTGACATGTAATCTGCCTTTTAAAAATTATCATAACCCTCAGCACTTTCCCATATCCTTAATATACTGTAGGGGACATTCTCAGTTGCCTAACAACACTTCCCTCACTCTTTTTTTCAGGTGTAGGTGGTGATATCTCCGGGAAAGTGGGCCCTCCCATAGCCCCAAGGGGATGAGTCCTCATTGCTCCAAACCAGGGGTTGACGAACTACAGCCTGCTAGCAAATCTGGCCTGCCATCTGTGCTTGTATGGCCTCATACCATACAAAATGCTTTTTACAGTTTTAGTTGGCTGGAAAAAACAAAAACAAAAAAAAATTCTTTGTGAGAGGTAAAAAATATATGAAATTCAAATTTCAGTGTCCACAGTGACATGGGAACACAGGCATATGTACTTGTTTCTGGTGTCTTTAGCTGCTTTGGCTGTACCACAGCAGAGCTGAATAGATGTGACCGGGCGGCATCCCCTAAAAAGCCTGAAATATTTACTGGCTGGTCCTCTTCAGAAGAATGTTGCTGACCCTATTCTTAAGCGATCATGCTAACACCGGTCTCCTCCAAGTGTTGATTTTTGGGAGGAGCATGAGACCCATTTCTAGGCCTGAAACACAAGGGAAGCCTGACAGAGTATTAGACACTACTCTGCGGGGTAGTGTCTGAGAAAGATGTTTTCTCTGATGAGAGGGAGATATCTGAGTGTGCTTCCTTCTTGCTTTTGGACGTTGCATGTGAGGATGTGATAGGCAGAGCTGTGGCATCCATCTTGTAGTCATGAGGGAAAAGCTAAGAGACCCACAGAGAAACTGCCTCAGGTACTGTTGAGCTGTTAAATTAACCAGATCCAGAACCTCCTACTTCTAGAATTTTTTAATTCTAGAATTTTAATTTCTAATCAGCAGCCAAAAACACTTAATAGAAACTAAAATTGCATAATAAAGAAAAAGTTTTATTCTTTCTTATTTATTTATTTATTCTGAGATGGAGTTTCACTCTTGTCACCCAGGCTGGAGTGCAATGCCACTATCTCGGCTCGCTGTAAACTCTCCTCGCAGGTTCAAGCCATTCTCCTGCCTCAGCCTCCCAAGTAGCTGGGATTACAGGCACCTGCCACCACACCCAGCTAATTTTTTTTTTTTGGTATTTTTAGTAGAGACAGGGTTTCACCATGTTGGCCAGGCTGGTCTTAAACTCCGGACCTCAGGTGATCCACCTGACTTAGCCTCCCAAAGTGCTGGGATTACAGGCACGAGCCACCATGCCCAGCCCCTGTTCTTTCTTATTAACTCAAAATACATTTGAGTCAGAGATGTTTTATGCTCTTGATCTATTTGCAACCCCAATTAACTCACTTTATGAAAACATGCCCCACATGGTATCAGGACCAGAGATACATTTTGTGAAATTATTTCTCCTTTTAGTGTCATTAACCAGTGCATTATGAAATTCTGTAGAATAGCAAATGCTCACTTTTCCATGCAGACATTCTGTCTGTCCTCTCACCTCTGACCCATGTCACACCTGCCACCCATCACAAAGCCAGCTGCATTCAAGTCTCTGAATTGTGCAATCCCAAGTGTAGCAAACAGTCACCTGGAGCAGAGAGGTCAGTGTTGACATATTTGCTGTTTGGAGCCTAGGTGTAAAATACTATTGGGTTGAGCTGCATCTACAGAGAGCAGTGATCCATGTCCCTTAAATGCTGTTCTCAAGAGGCCATAGGATTCCTAGGAAGTTACAGTCAGAACAAAGTTTACACACATTTTCTTGATTTACTGCCAACCAGATGATTTTGCAATTAGTTCTCTGAGTATCTAAGAGATAGGAAGCATTTTAACATCTATATCTTTATTTCTCTATTCCTAAAATAAAGGCAGCAGAAGGAGCCACTGTTGTGGGGGATTTTAAGCTGCTGAGGCGATTTCTATAACATATTACAGAAGGAGATCTATTCCGGAAAAAAGAACTTTCTGTTTTGGCAGCCCTCTTGCTTTTAATAAGAAGTCTTGGCCTGGCACAGTGACTCACACCTGTAATCCCAGCACTTTGTGAGGCTGAGGCGGGCAGACAACCTGAGGTCAAGAGTTTGAGACAAGCTCTCTTGTCTTGGCTCACCATGGTGAAACCTCATTTCTACTAAAAATACAAAAAAAAAAAAAAAAATTAGCTGGGCATGTTGGCACAGGTCTGTAGTCCCAGCTACTCAGGGATGCTGAGGTAGGAAAATTGCTTGAACCCAGGAGGCGGAGATTGCAGTGAACCAAGACAGAACCACTGCATTCCACCCTGGGTGACAAAGGGAGACTCCATCTCAAAAAAAAGAAAAACAGCCTCTGGGAGGAAGCACTGCACAGTGTAGCGGCTGAGCGCCTGACCTTTGGAGTGGGACAGAACTTTATTGAGTCCCTGCTCTTCTCTTAGTGCCTGTGTAATTTGGGGGAGTGACCTGGCCTCTCTAAGCCTTGGTTTCTCCCTCATCCTCATTCTTCCCGGTCATTGGGCTAGGCAAGGGGACACAGCAAGCAAGTTGGACAGTGGACAAATGGAGGAGGGTTTGTGCAAAAAAAGAGGTAACTTTATAGGTTAGGGATTAAAAATCTGAGCAAAATTCAGATTGTTTCTTATAGAATAAATTGAGGCTGACAGTTGTACAGGGGAGGTGTGGAGAGGAGAAATGTGGACTGCTCAGCAGTGATGAGTTTGGAACAGCCCTTGTGAGGATAGGTGAGGAAGGGGCTCAAGGAAGACCAGACAAAGCACTAGGCTGGGGCCCAGTGGCTTCTGGAGTGTAAGTGCCAAGCACCCCGCATGGTGGATAGTTCCAGCAGGCTGAGCACTGGGGGTTCAGAGGAGCTGGTGACACAGTCATGCTGTGGCTAGGGTTTACAAAAGGTTAAGTGACTCATTAAAGGTCACACAGGGGCATTTACACAAAAATCCTGGCCCCAAGTCCAGTGCTCTTTCTATTCTATAACAGGGTCTATCCTTTTATTTATTTATTTATTTATTTTTGAGACAGGGTCTTGGTCAGTCACCCAGGCTGGAGTGCAGTGGTATGAACACAGCACACTGCAGCCTCAACCTCCAGGCTTAAGTGATCCTCCTGCCTCGGCCTCCCACCCAGTGTTGGGATTACAGGCGTGAGTCATCACACCCAGCCAAGTCTGTTCTTAATCAGGGTTCTTCTGGGTCTCATTTTCTTAAGCTGCAAAAGCTACTGGACCAGGTGATATTACCAATCCCTCTAGGCTGCTGTAACTGTAGTTTTGGCTCCTGGATCTGCTTCCTATTAGTTATGTTCCCTGTCACTTTGGACAAGTCATCCCAGCTCCCTGGCTTGTTTCTGTAACTTAATTATGGTCCAGAAGCCAGAGTACCAAAGTGCTGATTCTGATGAGTGCCAATTTACAAGGCACTCTGATCCCATCATAGAGTCTACTACAGCCTGGGAGGTCTATTCAGGTGTACATTCATGTTAAGCACTATCACCAATCAAATCACTCAAATTACATAGGTAATAATGCAACAGCACATATAAACAAGGTTGAAAGTTGTAAAAGAAAATTACACTCTGTGTGTGTGTGTGTGTGTGTGTGTGTGTGTAAGAGACAAGGTCTCTGTCACCTAGGCTGGAGTGCATCGGTGCCATCATAGCTCACCATGGCCTCCAATTCCCAGCCTCAAGCAATCCTCCTGCCTTGACCTCCCAAGTAGCTAAGACTAGAGGAACATGTCACCTTGCTCTGTTTAAGGAAGAAAATTGTGTTGAAAATGGAAAGCAATACACAAAGGCTGAACCAAATCAATGGGAGGGCAGTGGCTGTGTGTTATGTTGAGTGGCTGTCTCAAGTAGACCAAGACCCTTCTGACCCTTTGTCTTAGGGCATTAAAGAAAATTATTCTGGGCAGGCCGGACGTGGTGGTTCACACCTGGAATCCCAGCACTTTGGGAGGCCAAGGTAAGAGGATCACTTGAGGTCAGGAGTTTGAGACCAGCCTGGCCAACATGGTGAAATCCCTTATCTACCAAAAATATAAAAAATTAGCCGGGTGTGATGGCAGCGCGCACCCGTAATCCCAGCTACTCGGGAGGCTGAAGCAGGAATTGCTTGAACTCGGGAGTGGGAGGTTACAGGGAGCCCAGATGGCACCACTGCACTCCAGCCTGGGCAACAGAGCCAGATTCTGTCTCAAA
>NW_022436949.1:365312-366660 GCF_009761245.1 Sapajus apella | reverse complement strand
TTAAAACTGGTAATAAAGTAATCTACTTTCCATCTTAGGAATTCCGGTATTTTCATACTTAATTGTAATTTTAACTTACAGTCGGTCTTGAATCCCGAGAATAATTTTTTACTCAAATATAAGTTATAATTAAGACCTTAGCCTCCCAGCAAGGTCAAACTAACTAAAAACTTAAGTCCTCCCAACCACTGACATTCTCAGCCCCCAGCCCTCATCCCCAGCCCAGAGGGCTAATTAGGGTCTGGCCTCAGAGAGGATTTCGCGGAGCCCAAAGGTAGGAAAGCACCCGGAGGCGCAGGTCCTGCCCTCCACTTTCTCCAGGTGGCTGGGCTGGGCTGGGCTGGGCTGCGCGCGCCGCGCGCCCACTTCCGGTTCCCGGCAGCAGGAGCGCTCCTCAGCCGCGCGGGGCCGCCGCCTGGGCGCCTGCACTGGAGGGTCGGGGTGACGGACGTCGTGCCAGACGCCTGCCTCGGCAGGTGGAGCCTGAGCAGAACGCGGCCTCACCGGCGCGGCGGTGAGCTCAGTACTGTCCCGCGCCTGCATCTTCGGGGGAGCGCACCTGGCGGAGGTAGCGTAGCGCGGCGCGTGGGCGTAGTCATCTCCGGCTGCTAAGGAAGCGGCTAGAGCCGCCGCGCACGTGCCGCGGAACCTGCGCTCTGGCCGGGGGCGGACAGCTGGAGAATCTCGGGGTCGTCGGCCTCCTTCCCGCAGCGCCCGCCTGGTGGGCGTGTCATTTGGCCTCGGGGCACCGCTCCGCCAGGGCGCCAGCGCTGGGCAGCCCGGAGCCGCTTCTGAATGGACACTTGCAGGCTGCCAGACAGAGGGCGGCTGGACAGGGGCGGCGAGCGTTCAGGGAGGTTGTATTTCAGAGTGTGAGCCTGGACTGGCACTGTCTGCTTCACTTGGTCAAGACAGGCCGATGTGGTCCCATCTGAGGCTACTGAATTGGAAGCTGCATTCTATTTAGCAAAGTCCCAGGTGACTCCTGTGTACGTTTACAGTTGAAGGGCTAGTGGACGGTGGTGACAGAAGATGTTTGGTGCTCCGCGCAGGGCCTTATTCTAAGAACACATGGTGCTGTACACAGTGGAGCATCCCATCAGTCCCATGTGGCTATTTGTGACTGCTTTTGTTTTATAATATTTTTATTTTTATTTTTTTATTTGAGATAGTTGCTCTGTCGCCAGGCGCCAGGCTGGAGTGCAATGGCACGATCTCAGCTCACTGCAACCTCCGCCTCTGGGGTTCAAGCAATTCTCCTGCCTCAGCCTCCCGAATAGCTGGGACTACAGGCGCACGCTATCACGCAGGGCTAAGTTTTGTATTTTTTTTTTTTTTTTTTTTTTTT
>NW_022436949.1:313621-365212 GCF_009761245.1 Sapajus apella | reverse complement strand
TTGAGACGGAGTTTCACTCATGTTACCCAGGCTGGAGTGCAATGGCGTGATCTCGGCTCACCGCAACCTCCGCCTCTTGGGTTCAGGCAATTCTCCTGCCTCAGCCTCCTGAGTAGCTGGGATTACAGGCACGCACCACCATGCCCAGCTAATGTTTTGTATTTTTAGTAGAGACGGGGTTTCACCATGTTGACCAGGATGGTCTCGATCTCTTGACCTCGTGATCCACCCGCCTCGGCCTCCCAAAGTGCTGGGATTACAGGCTTGAGCCACCGCGCCCGGCCAAGTTTTGTATTTTTTAGTAGAGACGGGGTTTCACTACTTTGGCCAGGTTGGTCTTGATCTCTTGACCTCGTGATCTGCCCACCTCAGCCTCCCAAAGTGCTGGGATTACAGGCGTGAGCCACCGCGCCCGACCTATATTTTACATTATAAATAAAAATATATAATATTTTTATTATTCACCTTGTTCAGATGAGGACTTCCAGCTATAGAGACCGAAGGAGCCACAGGTAGAGCAGACATTAACACCAAGGCATGTGTGATTCTGGGGTGCAGCTCCCACCCTTGGCTGCCTGGGTGCTCCTTCCTGAACCTACTAGAGTCTTACTAGGGCGGTCTCGTGACATCCCCTTAGGCACCCAGCTCAGGCTGCTGTCTGAGTGTAGAACTGAGCCCATTCAATTGATGGCTCAACTTAAGCTTCTGAAAAACCAGTCTGATGTGGTTTGGTACATCTGTCGTTGGCTTATTTGTTTTGCGTTCATTTTTACGGTTTTCAGAAAGATTGGTTGAAGTGCTGCTGGTGGCTGTAGCATTGATATGCAGGGAAGCTTTTTGATCTGTGAGCTTTCTAGGGGGCTCACAGATTGCTAAGCTGCACTAATACCCTAAGCCCCTTTCATTTGGAGCAATGTAGATCCCAGTTCATGACTCCCAGAAGCATAGGTTCAGTAATTTGGCCACAGGCCTAGAGAGTGGGAGGCTGTAGAGACTTGGACTAATGATGAACTCTTGCCTCCCCCAGGAATATGTGGTGTCTGTCATAAGGTCCAGAGAGCTGCCTTCCACGGAGACCAGCAGAAGAGTGAGCAAACATGAAGTCCAGTCCTGCTATCCAGGCTGCCATTGACCTCATGCAGGGGCAGCAGGTACCATCATGTGCCACATAACCATGTTTCTATCGGTGATGGATGGTGTATCTGATGGTGGTCCCATGAGATTATACAACTATATTTTTACTACACATTTTCTGTGTTTAGATACGTTTAGATACACAAATACTTACCACTGTGTTATAGTTGCCTACAGTACCCAGTACAGTAACATGCTGCACAGGTGTATAGCCTAGGAGCAGTAGGCCATGCTGTACAGCCTAGGTGTGGAGTAGGTTATGCCATCTAGGGTCAGGTGTGTATGATCTGTCATAGCACAATGACAAAATTGTGTAATGACATATTTTCAGAGCATGTCCCCGTCATTAAATGATGCCTAACTTTTTCCCAGGGAAAACCCAGTCCTCTCCATTCCTAAAGTACCTTCTAAATGAGATCAAACGAAAGTGGTATGAAAACATTACCTTTCGGCAGAGGGTGATGGCTCACGCCTATAATCCCAGCACTTTGAGAGGGTGAGGCAGGTAGATCACCTGTGGTCAGGAGTTCAAAACCAGCCTGGCCAACATGGTGAAACCCTGTCTCTACTGAAAAATACTAAAAATTAGCGAGGCATGGTGGCAGGTGCCTGTAATCCCAGCTACTTGGGAGGCTAAGGCAGGAGAATCCCCTGAACTCGGGAGACAGAAGTTGCAGTGAGCCAAGATTGCAGCATTGCACTCCAGCCTGGGCAACAGAGTAACTCCATCTCAAAAAAAAATAAAAGGAAAAGAAAGTATTACCTTTCTCCCCCCAGAAGCAATGTGCTTTGCGTTTGGGATGAATCCATTTGATGGATAGTGTAGTGTTGAAAGCATGGCAGAAGACATAGTAGAGTCCATTATTGTTAACACCGTGTGAGTCAGGGTGAGGGGTGGAAAGTACCCGGAACAGCCGGAAAACAACTCAGAGATAAACCCTTGTCTCTTTTTCTGTGAGCCCTGTATGGTTCTTCACTTCCAGCGTGGCAGTCTTCAGAGCTCTTGTGCAAAAATAACACCATACAGTCCTTCCCAGGAAACACCACTTACTGTCCTTACTAGTGTTGGGAAAGAAGAGAAGACACTCTTAGAAATGTCCTTAAAAATGAGACTGATAACGGACTGTGTCTTAGAGCCTTGAAAGGAAAGGAGAAGTTGTAGGTTAGCTGGGAATGTCAGCTAACCTGAGCCTAGGGACCCGAGCCCAAGGGCAGACCGAGGCTCCCCGGCACAGGGAGGTGCTGCCTGTGATAAGGGGGCAGCACTGGCACTGTGCAGGCTACTCCCTAGAAAGATCAGCTTGAATATGCCTCAGGCTGAGGCACCAGGTGGAATGGGAAGTGAGTTCATGGCGGTAATTTAGTTCTCCAGAGTTGTAGTTCTCCAGAGTTCTTGTCTTAGGACTGGATAAGAGTGGTTGGAATGCTAATTGCCCAAAGGGAAACCCTGGACTACCCTGGCCTCCCACAGGATTCTCATAGTGGTTGCAGCTCCCTGAACTGGGAAGGCCAGAGCCGGTGTTGCCCAATGCTCTCCTTATCCAGTATGCCACGCACCCACCACCAGCAACAGATGAGTATGGTCATGAGTGTGGTCACGTCTCACCCAGTCATTTGCTCAATTGTGAAAAAGAAATTGTTGTTCAGAGAAGAGCAAAGTGTTTTTCTATGAGCCAAAGGTTGGTCAGGATATGCTAGTGAGGAGGACTAGAGAGTGCGTCGCAGACACTGATAAGGAGCACTGGGCAAGGGCACTTCTCTCAGGGCAGAGCCCACAAGGAGTGCCCCGGCCCCAGAAACAGGAGAACTGAAGGCTGGTGGGGGTCTACCCAGTAGTCCCTTCCCCACTGTGTGCCTTTAGGCTACAGCCTCCAAGGCCCAGTGCCCCATTTTCTCCCCCACACCACACTGGGGAGGAGGCTGACCCTGAGAATGGTACAACCATCTGCCTGCCCCTGGGCGTGGATGCTCTTGGGCTTAGTTCTTTCTCTGCAGTAGGAGGGTGTTTAGCTACACGAGAGAGTCTCACCTTTGACATTTTATAACCTTCAATCAGTCTAGCAAAGATCTAGAATTTATTGTGATAGAATTAAAAGGTTTACCTTTTCCTACTTACATGCACATGGGTATTTGGGTACCATATTTATAATTTACAATTAGTTTGAGAGAGAGAGATTGCAACAGTATGGTTGGGGGCCTGGTATTTGAGGCATTTGCTGGTGGGCATGTTTTGAACATGTATTGGGCCCTTATACGTACTGACACCTAACTATTCCCATCACTGTTGGACAGGTGTTTCTCCCTGTGCTGGGAAGACAGGGACGCCCCTCACTAAGGTAGAGCTGCTATGGGTAGTCTAACTTCTGAGGACAATGAACCCCTTTTCTGGCAGGGTAGGATGGGGAGGAGCAAGATGTGAGAGGGCACTGGGCAGAGGAGGTGCCCATTAGTGACACAAAAACCTCCATTCTACTGTGAGGCCTGTGGAATGCAGATGGAAAGCAGGATTCCCACTAATGAAGATCTTGTAGAAAAGAGGCCCAGAGAGGGACAGTAGATTTGTTCAAGGTTACACAGCCAGATGGTATGAAGACAGGGCAGTACCATAGTCGCTGGGTCCCTCGTCTGATGATGTTGCTGTCTCTGCTTTAGTACTCTGTAATGGGTCTGGAGCGTGCCACGAGGTGAGGGTTAGTTTGGAGCGTTTGCCACCCTGGCTCTCTGGATGTGGAACTTGCTGGGCTTTGTGGTTTTTCCATCAGCCATTGATAGGAGCAGAGTGTTGTAGTGTTCTGTGGCAGAGGCCACCCAGGGAAGCGATCGACTGTAAGCACAGAGCCAGCTGCCGCCCGAGGTGTTGTGGATGGAGCCTAAATGTGTTGTTTTGCATGTCTCTCCTTTTCCTTTTAAACCAAATTTCCCTTATCACACAGGTTTTCAGCCAGCTCATCTACTCCAAAGTGCCGGGAAGTTCTTATTTCCCTATATGCAGTGGCTGTAAGAGATCTAGAGCTCTAGACAGCTAAGATGAAGGAGGATTTGAAAACTTTAGTTAGGTAATTAGATAATTATTGAAATGAGGGAGCATGGATCCCAAAAGTTAAACAGTCTCAAAGGGACACTTGGTACCACCTTAGGAGTCATTCAACAACTCTAAAACAATGAAGTCACTACTTTGACTACTGTTGCAATGTACCTTGTTTAGCATAGTTGGGGAATGTGGTATTTCAGATCACTGAAGTTTATCCTTTCAAATGCCAAAATTAATAACAACCCCAAAACTTTTTTGATTGCAGTTTCTTGAAAATGGTATGCTTCCCTGCCGTGTTAAACTGAACCTTTATGGATGGCCTCCATAGGGCTGAGAGGGTCTCACCTCTGCTTGGGTGGGCCTGGTCCTGAGGTGTGGAGTCAGCTTCTCTCTTCTTACCTCTCTGCCCTCTTTTTCAGAGCTGTCCCTTCCCTGAGACACTGTCCCTACCTTCCCTGAGACATTGTCCCTATATATAGGTAAAGATTTCCTCTACATCTCATGGTTTACTGACTCTGTGTCAAAAACTGAAAAGCCAAACCATCACCCTTGGTAAATTATTAGGTATGATGTAGTCTGAGTACCTCTCTTGTGGAATAAGATGCTTAGCTGGCCACCACACCGTCTAAAGAATTTTGTTTTGTTTTGAGACGAAGTTTTGCTTTGTCGCCAGGCTGGAGTGCAGTGGTGTGATCATGGCTCACTACAACCTCCGCCTCCTGGGTTCAAGTGATTCTCCTGCCTCAGCCTCCTGAGTAGCCAGAATTACAGGTGCGTACCACCATGCCCAGCTAATTTTTGTATTTTTAGTAAAGGCAGGGTTTCACCATGTTAGCCAGGATGGTCTCCATTTCTTGACCTTGTGATCCATCCACCTTGGCCTCCCGAAGTGCTGGGATTACAGGCGCAAGCCACCACACACGGCCCTAAAGAATGTTTTTGGCCAGGCACAGTGGCTCACGCCTGTAATCCCAGCACTTTGGGAGACCGAAGCAGGCGGATCACGAGGTCAAGAGATTGAGACCATCCTGACCAACATGGTGAAACCCTGTCTCTACTAAAAAAAAAAATACAAAAATTAGCTGGGCATGGTGTCTGCGCCTGGAATCCCAGCTACTCAGGAGGCTGAGGTGGAAGAAGCACTTGAACTGGGAGGTGGAGGCTGCAGTAAGCCAAGATTGCACCACTGCACTCCAGCCTGGTGCTGGAGTGAGACTCCATCTCAAAAAAAAAAAAAAAAATGTTTTTATTTCTCTTTTAAGAAGAATAAGACCAGAAGTGTGACTTCTAGGCAAGTGGAGAAATAATAATCTCTGTCATTTATCCATGGCTTTATGGACTTGGTAGATCTTTGAGAATCCACTAGGTGTCAGGCTCCATGGTTGGTACTGTGTTTAGAACAGTATTCTCTCACTTGAGGGCACAGTGAGTACTGTGACCATGTTGTTTGTAGTAAATTACATGGGAAGTTAGCTTACCCTCACAGAGGATGGGAGACAGTTGTTGCTAGCATTTGCATATTCATTAGCCTCCCACCTTCTCCCTGTTGGAAATTTAACTGTCCCACACGTACAGCAGATGTGTATTGTAGTAACCTGTGATGCCTGAACTGTTCAAGATGATCAAGTTAAAATATTAATGTGCTGAGTTAAATGCTTTATTCAGCTTGTCTGCATCTAGGTTATCTAAATTACGCATCCACTTCAAAAATTCTGACAGTCACCTCTTCTCTTGGAATAATTATTTTAATGTAATTCAGATATCATTTTATCATAGCCCAGCAGTACTGGGGAGGGAATGACTCTAAATTTATCATAGTAAAATCATATTAAATGATATTTCACTAATTCAGAATTGGGGATAATTTGGCAATTAAAGGCAGAGTGTGTCATTCCTCTCCTGGAAGTAATGAACAGTAATGATGGGATCACAGAGATTGTCTTGCTTTTTGCTTAAAAAAGAGATAGAGCAGTTTTTAGATTCTTTGGAAATGTTGGATTATCTGCCAAGAAATAATTGAGAATTAGTATTAATGGCTCCTCCCCCAACTCCACTTTCCAGACTTCAGATGGAATCAACTATGTATAATGTCAAAGTTAGGAAGTTGCATTTCTTAAATATTTTTTGTAAGCCGCCTTTTGCATTTTGATGAAGCTTTAAGAGCTCCTCTTGGGTCCAGGGGAAGATGGTAAACAATAACCACTGGCAGTTCCCATGACACTAACCCTAGTGCAGGTTCTAGGGATGTTGTAGGGCCGTTTCAGTTCAATCTTTTTCTTCTGTTTAGAATTTTTATTGAAACGATTTCACGTGGCTGGGCACGGTGGCTCACACCTGTAATCCTAGCACTTTGGGAAGCCGAGGCAAGTGGATCACCTGAGGTCAGGAGTTCGAGACCCTCCTGGCCAACATGGTGAAACCCTGTCTCTGCTAAAAATACAAAAATTAGCCAGGTTTGCTAGCAGGTACATGTAATCCCAGCTACTTGGGAAGCTGAGGCAGGAGAATCATTTAAACCTGGGAGATGGAGGTTGCAGTGAGCCGAGATCACGCCACTGCACTCCAGCCTGGGCTACAGAGCGAGACTCCATCTCAAAAAAATAAAAAAGAAAGATGAAATCTCAGATATTTCTGACCTTCGACTCCTCAAATCTATTTGGTCCAGACAGCCTCTTCCAGTACTCTGCGTTTTGCTAATGGTAGAAAAGCACAGTGGCTCACACTTATAATCCCAGCACTTTGGGAGGCCGAGGCGGGTAGATCACCTGAGGTCAGGTGTTCACCTGGCCAACACAGCAAAACCCTGTCTCTACTAAAATTATAAAAATTATCCCGGCATGGTGGCATGCACCTACAGCCCCAGGTACCGGGGAGGCTGAGGTGGGAGGATCACCTGAAACCAGGAGGTTGAGGCTGCAGTGAGCCAAGATCATACTACTGCACTCCGGTCTTGGCAACCAGAGTGAGACCCTGTCTCAAAAAATAAAAAATAACAATAAAAAATTTTGTTTAATTAGCCAGATGTGGTGGCACGTGCTTGTAATCCCAGCTACTCAGAAGGCTGAGGCAGGAGAATCGCTTGAACCTAGGAAGTGGAGGTTGTAATGAGCCAAGACGATGCCACTCACTGCACTCCAACCTGGGTGACAGAGTGATACTGTGGCAAAAATAAATAAATAAATAAAATAACAAAAAAGTAGCATCCAGCACCAAAGAGGAAATAATAATGACTTCCTGTAGACATAGCTCTGACCAGTGCTTATAATGAAAACATTACCTCCCTTCAGAGTTCCCCCAGGGCTTAGGTGACCTTGGCTGTGAGTAGGAGTAGTGGATTTCAAAATCATACGGCTGTATTACTCTAATAACAGAAGACTCAAGCAGTCCTCTCACCTCAGCCTCCTGAGTAGCTGGGAGCACTGACTGGAAAGAGAGGCTTGGGTGACTCAGTTGGGTGAAACACAGAGAAGGCAGCACAGTACAACACATGGAATATCTGAAGCAGTTTTTAAAATTAATTCCAGACAGAAGAGGGCAGCACACTTCACAGGGCCAACTGGACAGGGGAGCCATCCAGGAGACCTATGATGGGTGGGGAGCAATAGCAAGGGAGAGGGAGGGACCTGAGAGTAGAAGCCTTTATTGGGATGTAAGGAGCTACCTGAGCAGGTTTCCTATGGGGAGGTCTAATTGATGGGTTAAATGCAAGCAGGCATGCATTCCATGGAGTCATGAATGACTGAGAGAGGTGGTCACTGATATATCCACACAGTCCATGTGAGATCTGTGGGGTGAGGCAAGTAGGTTATATCAAGATGTCCTATAATGAAGCGGTCACCAGGAGAAGGTTGTATAAAGCAGTTATTGGGATTAGTAACATTGAGAAACAGGGAGGAGGTGAACTAGAAACTGTTGAGGGTGACTGAACCCACTTCTGATACCAGAAAGTCCAATTTGTATTTAAGAGGGATGCTGAGGCAACAAAAAAATTACAAGAATTCACTACAGAATACTTGGGTATATACAAGCATAGGTCCTTAGATTCTGTTTAGCACTATCTAAACCAGATTCAAGTATCAGCATTTAAATTAAATATCTATCTTGGAATATATACTATTCCTTGAACATTCTGATAGAAACAGCAAGAGAAAGCAATAGCATTGTTTTACTGCATAGCAGTGATTACATTATGTTTTGCATCTGTTTTTTTAATTAAAAAATTGAGACAGGGTCTCATTCTGTCATTTAGGCTGGAGTGTGCAGTGGCGTGATCATAGCTAACTGCAGTCTTCTTTTGAAAAGTGTTCATATCCTTCGCCCACTTTTGGATGGGTTTGTTTGCTTTTTCTTGTAAATCTGTTTTAGTTCTTTGTAGATTCTGGATATTAGCCCTTTGTCAGATGGGTAGATTGCAAAAATGTTTTCCCATTCTGTTGGTTGTCAGTTCACTCTAATGATTGTTTCTTTTGCTGTACAGAAGCTCTGGAATTTAATTAGGTCCCATTTGTCTATTTTGGCTTTTGCTGCCAATGCTTTTGGTGTTTTAGTCATGATGTCCTTTCCTATGCCTATGTTCTGAATGGTTTTGCCTAGGTTTTCTTCTAGGGTTTTTATGGTGTTAGGTCTTATGTTTAACTCTTTAATCCATCTGGAGTTAATTTTAGTGTAACGTGTCAGAAGGGGTCCAGTTTCTGCTTTCTGCACATGGCTAGCCAGTTTTCCCAACACCGTTTATTAAATAGGGAATCCTTTCCCTGTTGTTTGTTTTTGCCAGGTTTGTTAAAGATCAGATGGTTGTAGATGTGTGGCGTTACCTCCAAGGCCTCTGTTCTGTTCCATTTGTCTGTATCTCTGTTTTGGTACTAGTACCATGCTTTTTTGATTACTATAGCCATGTAGTATAGTTTGAAATCAGGTAGTGTGATGCCTCTGGCTTTGTTCTTTTTGCTTAGGATTGTCTTGACTATGCGGGCTCTCTTTTGGTTCCATATGAAGTTTAAGGTGTTTTTTTCCAGTTTTTTGAAGAAGGTCATTGGTAGCTTGATGGGGATAGTGTTGAATCTATAAATTACTTTGGGCAGTATGGCCATTTTTGTGATACTGATTCTTCCTAACCATGAGCATGGAATGTTTCTCCATCTGTTTGTGTCCTCTCTTATTTCCTTGAGCAGTGGTTTGTAGTTCTCCTTGAAGAGGTCCTTTACATCCTTTGTTACTTGTATTCCTAGGTATTTTATTCTCTTTATAGCAGTCGTGACTGGGAGTTCACTCATGATTTGGCTCTCTGTTAGTCTGTTATTGGTGTATAGATATGCTTGTGATTTCTGCACATTGATTTTGTATCCTGAGACTTTGCTGAAGCTGCTTATCAGTTTAAGGAGATTTTGGGCTGAGATGATAGAGTCTTCTAAATATACAATCGTGTCGTCTGCAAATAGAGACAATTTGACTTCCTTCTTTCCTAATTGAATATCCTTTTTTTTTTTCTTGTCTAATTACTCTGGCTAGAACTTCCAATACTATATTGAATAGGAGTGGTGAGAGAGGGCATCCTCATCTGGTGCCAGTTTTCAAAGGGAATGTTTCCAGTTTTTGCCCATTCAATATGATATTGGCTGTAGGTTTGTTGTAAGTAGCTTTTATTATTTTGAGATATGTTCCTTCGATACCTAGTTTACTGAGAGTTTTTAGCATAAAGGTGGTTGAATTTAGTGGAAGGCCTTCTCTGCATCTATTGAGATAATCGTGTGGTTTTTGGCTTTGGTTCTGTTTATGTGGTGAATTACATTTTTAGACTTGTTTATGTTGAACCAGCCTTGCATCCCCGGGATGAAGCCTACTTGATCATGATGGGTAAGCTTTTTGATGTGCTGTTGCAATTTGTTTGCCAGTATTTTATTGAAGATTTTTGCATCTATGTTCATCATAGATATTGGCCTGAAGTTTTCTTTTTTTGTTGAGTTTCTGCTGGGTTTTGGTATCAGGATGATGTTGGTCTCATAAAATGATTTGGGAACGATTCCCTCTTTTTGTATTGTTGGGAATAGTTTCAGAAGGAATGATACCAGCTCCTTTGTACATCTGGTAGAATTCAGCTGTGCACCTGTCTGGACCTGGACTTTTTTGGTCAGTAGGCTATTAATTGCTGCCTCAACTTCAGCCCTTGTTATTGGGTCGAAACCCTGTTCAAGGTTTCAATTTCTTCCTGGTTTAGGCTTGGGAGGGTACAAGTGTCCAGGAATTTATCCATTTCTTCCAGGTTTACTGGTTTATGTGCATAGAGTTGTTTGTAGTAATCTCTGATATTAGTTTGTATTTCTGTGGAATCAGTAGCAATAGCTCCTTTTTCACTTTTTATTGCATCTATTTGACTCTTCTCCATTTTCTTTTTTATTAATCTGGCTAGTGGTCTATTTTGTTGATCTTTTCAAAAAAACCAGCTCATGGATTTATTGATTTTTTGAAGTTTTCTTTAATTTTTTTTGTCTCTGTCTTCTTCAGTTCTGTTCTGATCTTAGTTATTTCTTCTGCTAGCTTTTGAGTTTTTTTGATCTTGCTCCTCTAGCTCTTTCAATTTTGATAATAGGGTGTCTATTTTAGATCTTTTCTCACTTCTCTGGTGGGCATTTATTGCTATAAGTTTCCCTCCAGACACTGCTTTAAATGTGTCCCAGAGATTCTGGTACGTTGTGTCTTCATTCTCGTTGGTTTCAAAAAACATCTTTATTTCTGCCTTCATTTCATTGTTTACTCAGTTGACATGCAGGAGCAGGTTGTTCACTTTCCATGAAGTTGTGCGGTTCTGAGTTAGTTTCTGAATGCTTAGTTCTAATTTGATTGCCCTGTTGTCTGAAAGACTGTTATGATTTCCATTCTTTTGCATTTGCTGAGGAGTGATTTACTTCCAATTATGTGATCAATTTTCGAGTAGGTGCAATGTGGTGCTGAGAATAATGTATATTCTGTGGATTTGGGGTGGAGATTTCTCTGGATATCTATTAGGTCTGCTTGGTCTAGATCTGAGTTCAAGTCCTGCATATCCTTGTTAATTTTATGTCTC
This sequence comes from Sapajus apella, assembly GCF_009761245.1. NCBI lineage: Eukaryota > Metazoa > Chordata > Mammalia > Primates > Cebidae > Sapajus > Sapajus apella. The sequence goes on along the minus strand of NW_022436949.1, from coordinate 353,987 downwards.
GTTGATCTGTCAATATTAATTGACAGTGAAGTGTTAAAGTCTCCCACTATTATTGTGTGGGAGTCTCAGTCTCTTTGTAGGTCATTAAGAACTTGCTTTATGTACCTGGGTGCTCCTTTATTGGGTGCGTATATATTTAGGATTATTAGCTCTTCTTGATGCATCGATCCTTTTACCATTATGTCATGCCTTTCTTTGTCTCTTTTGATCTTTGTTGGTTTAAAGTCCATTTTATCAGATACTAGGATTGCAACTCCTGCTTTTTTTTTTTTGCTCTCCATTTGCTTGACAAATCTTTCTCCATTCCTTTATTTTGAGTCTCTGTGTGTCCTTGCATGTGAGATGGGTCTCCTGATTACTGATGGGTCTTGACTCTTTATCCAATTTGCCAGTCTGTGTCTTTTGATTGGGGCATTTAGCCCATTTATATTTAAGGTTAATATTGTTATGTGTGAATTTGATCCTGCCCTTTTGATGCTCGCTGGATGTTTTACCCATTAGTTGATGCATTTTCTTCATTGTGTCGATGGTCTTTACCATTTGTTACGTTTTTGGAGTGGCTGGTACTGGTTGTTCCTTTCCTTGTTTAGTGCTTCTTTCAGGAGCTCTTGTAAGGTAGGCCTGGTGGTGACAAAATCTCTCAGCAATTGCCTGTCTGTAAAGGATTTTATTTTTCCTTCGCTTATGAAGGTTAGTTTGGCTGGATGTGAAATTCTAGGTTGAAAGTTTCTTTCTTTAAGGATGTTGAATATTGGCCCCCACTCTATTCTGGCTTGTAGGGCTTCTGCAGAGAGATCCACTCTGAGTCTGATGGGCTTCCCTTTGTGGGTAACCCAATCTTTCTCTCTGGCTCTCCTTAGCATTTTTTCCTTCATTTCAACCCTGGCGAATCTGATGATTGTGTGCCTTGGGATTGCCCTTCTTGAAGAATATCTTTATGGTGTTCTCTGTATTTCCTGGACTTGAATGGTGGCCTGCCTTGCTAGGTTGGGGAAGTTCTCCTGGATAATATCCTGAAGAGTGTTTTCTAGCTTGGATTCATTTTCTCCGTCACATTTAGGTACACCTATCAAACGTAGATTAGGTCTTTTTACATAATTCCATATTTCTTGGAGGCTTTGTTCATTTCTTTTCATCCTTTTTTCTCTATTCTTGCCTTCTCGTTTTTTTCATTGAGTTGATCTTCAGTCTCTGATATCCTTTCTTCTGCCTGGTCGATTCGGCTATTGAAACTTGTGTATGCTTCACGAAGTTCTTGTGCTGTGTTTTTCAGCTCCATCAAGTCATTTATATTCTTCTCTAAGCTGTTTATTCTAGTTAGCATCTCATCTAACCTTTTTTCTGGGTTCTTAGTTTCTTTGCATTGTGTAACCACATGTTCTTTTAGCTCTGAGAAGTTTGTTATTACCCACCTTCTGAAGCCTGTTTCTGTCAATTCATCAGATTCATTCTCCATCCATTTTTGATCCCTAGCTGGTGAGGTGTTGTGATCCCTTGGAGGAGGAGGCGCGTTCTGGTTTTTGGTGATTTCATCATTTTTGCACTGGTTTCTTCCCATCTTAGTGGCTTTATCTACCTGTGGTGTTTGTAGTTGGTGACTTTTATATGGAGTCTCTGAGTGGATGTCCTTTTTGTTGATATTGAAGCTGTTTCTTTCTGTTTCTTAGTTTTCCTTCTAACAGTCAGGCCCCTGTGCTGCAGGACTGCTGGAGGTCCACTCCAGACCCTGCTTCACTGGAGCCACCCACAGGGGCTGCCGAACAGTAACGGTTGCTACTGGTTTCTTCTTCGGTTATCTTCGTCCCAGAAGGGCACCCGCCGGATATCAGCCCGAGCTCTCCTTTATGAGGTGTCTCTTTGGGTATACGGGGGTCAGGGAGCTGCTCGAGGAGACAGTCTGTCCCTTATAAGAACTCAAGTGCTGTGCTGGGAGCTCCGTTGTTCCATGCAGAGCTGCTGGGCAGGTACCTTTAAGTCTGCTGCAACAGAACTCATAACCACCTCTTTTCTCAGGTGCTCTGACTAGGAAAGTTGGCTTTATTTATAAGCTCCTGACATGCTGCTGCCTTTTATCAGAGATGCCCTGCCCCGCACGAAGTAGTCTAGTCACAGTCTGCCAGCAGAGATGTTGCTGCCGCAGGCTCTGCCCAGCTGCTGTGTGAACTGCCTCAGTATTGGCTGACTTGGTAGTGGCGGTATTTGGTAGTGGCCGATGCCCTTCCCCCCACTGAGCTGGACCATCCTGGGTCCAGCTGCGCTTGCTGCGAGACTGTCAATCCAGAGCATTTCAGATTGCTTGTTTTGTGGGGGTGGTACCTGCCAAGCCAGATTGCCTGGCTCCCTGTCTTAGCCCCCTCCCTTTTAGTTGAATGGGTGGCTCTGTCTCCCAGGCATTCCAGGCGCCAATTGAAACGGCCACCCAGATTTGTGTGAGTTTCTGTGCACCAACCTGCAGCACCAGCCGTGCTGAAAACTCATGGTGCTTTTCGGCCCAGGAATCTCCTGGTCTGTGGGCAGTGAAAACTTGTTTGGAAATGCAGTGAGCACTCACCCTGGGCATTGTACTTGCTGGGAACTGCACTCTGGAGCTGTTCCTATTCGGCCATCTTTCACTGAGCCTTTAATATGGCACCACGCCTTGGGAGATCAGCCTGGAAGAGTATTTTTTGTTGTCAACAGACCAATAGGTCTTTTTTGTTTGTTTTTGAGACGCATCTTGGTCTGTTGCCAGGCTGGAGTGCAGTGGCACAATCTCAGCTCACTGCAACCTCTACCTCCCAGGTTCATGCAGTTCTGCTGCCTCAGCCTCCACGTAGCTGGGACTACACATGTGCACCACCACACCCAGCTAATTTTTGTATTTTTAGTAGAGATGGGGTTTCACCGTGTTGGCAGGATGGTCTTGATCTCTTGACCTTGTGATCTGCCCACCTCGGCCTCCCAAAATGTTGGGATTGTCGGCATGAACCACCACTCCTGGCGGGTTTTGTTTTTTCATCCATTCAGCCACTCTGTCTTTTGACTGAAAAGTTTAGTCCGCTGACATTCAGTGTTATTATTGATAAGTAAGGACTTAATCCTGCCATTTTGTTACTTGTTTTCTGGTTGTTTTGTGGTCTTCTCTTCCTTCTTTCCTTCCTGTCTTACATTAGTGAAGGTAATTTTCTCTGGTGATATAATGTAGTTTCTTGTTTTTTGTGTATCTATTACATGTTTTTTGGTTTGAGGTTACCATGAGGCTTGCAAATACTATCTTATAACCCATTATTTTAAGCTTACAATAACAACACTGTTTGCATAAACAAGTAAAAATAAAGTAAAAACTCTACAACTTTGTCTTCCTACTTTTTAACTTTTTGTTATTTCTGTCTTATTATACTGTCTATGTCTTGAAAAGTTGTTGTAGTTAAAATTTTTGATTGGCTCATAGTTTAGTCTCCCTGCTTAGAATAAGAGTAGTTTATACACCCTAGTTACAGTGTTATAACATTCTGCATTTCTCTGTGTATTTACTATTCCCAATGGGTTTTATACCTTCAAGTGGTTACTTAATGCTCATTAATGTCTTTGTCTTTCTGACTGAAGCACTCCCTTTAGCATTTCTTCTAGGACAGGTCCATATTGATGAAATCCCTCAGCTTTTGTTTGTGTGAAACGTCTTTATTTCTCCTTCACTTCAAAGGATATTTTCATTGGATATACTGTTGTGTAGGGTAAATGTTTTTTTCCTTCAGCACTTTCGATATGTCATGCCACTCTCTCCTAGCCTGAAGTGTTTCTACTGAAAAGTTTGCTGCCAGATGTATTGAAGCTCCATTGTATATTATTGGTTTCATTTCTCTTACTGCTTTTAAGATTCTTCCTTTATTTTTGATCTTTGGGAGTGTGATTATTAAATGCCTTGAGGCAGTCTTTCAGCTAAATGTGGGTGGTGTTTTATAACTTTTTTTGTACTTGGATATTGTTATCTTTCTGTAGGTTTGGGAAGTTCTGTTACAATCCCTTTGAATAAACTTGCTATCCCCCACTCGCTCTACCTCGTCTTTAAGGCCAAAATCGCTTAGATTTGCCCTTTTGAGGCTATTTTCTAGATCCTATAAGCATGCTTCATTGTTTTTTATTCTTTTCTTTGTCTCCTCTATGTATTTAGAAATAGCCTGTCTTCAAGCTCATTAATTCTTTCTTCTGCTTGATCAATTCTGCTATTAAAAGACTCTAATGCATTCTTCAGTATGCCAGTTACATTTTTGGTTCCAGAATTTCTGCTTGATTCTTCTTTAATAATTTCAATCTCTTTGTTAAATTTATCTAATTATGAAATCCTTCTCTGTGTTATTTTGAATTTCATGAGTTTCCTCCACACAGCTATTTTGATTTCTTTGTCTGAATGGTCATATATCTCTGTTTCTCCTGGATGGGCCCTGGTGTCTTATTAATTCATTTGATGAGGTCATATTTTCCTGGATAGTGTTGATGTTAGCAGATGTTCTTTGGTGTCTGGGCATTGAAGAGTTAGTTATTAACTGTAGTTTTCACTGTTAGGGCTTGTTGTACCCATCTTCCTTGGAAAGGCTTTCCAGATATTTGAAAAAACTTAGATATTGTGATCTAAGCTGTGTTTGCTTTAGGGGGTACCCCAAGCCTCCTAAACTCTGGTTCTTGCAGACTTATAGTAGTACTGCCTTAATGGTCTTGGACAAGATCCAAGATAATTCTCTGGGTTATGAAGAGATTCTTGTTCTCTTCCTTTTCTTTCTCCCAAACAAACAGAATTTTTCTCTCTGCTCTGAGCCATCTAAAGCTTGGGGTTGAATGATACAAGCACCCCTGTGGCCACCATTACTATGACTGCACTGAGTCAGACCTGAAGCCAGCACAGCACTGGGTCTTGCCCAAGACCTGCTGTAACCACTCCCTAGCTATTGCGTAAGTTTCCTGAAGGCCCTGGTGCTCTACCGTCATCACATGGTAAAAACAGCTAGGCCTGTGTCCTTCCCTTCAGGATGGCAAGCTCTCCCAGGCTCCAGTGGGTCCAGAGGTGCTGCCTGGGAACCAGGGCCTAGATAAAAAACTTTAAAAGTCTACCTGGTGTTTTACTGTGCTATGGCTGAGCTGTCACTCAAACCACAAGATGCAGTCCCTCCCACTCTTTCCACCCCTCTCCAAAGGCAGGGGAGCATCAATCCATGGGCACTTCAAACATAGGCCATGGAGAGTATTGCCAGACTACCGCCAATGTTCTCATGAGGCCCAAAGGCTTTTAAGTCAGCTTGTGGTGAATGCTCCTGTTCATTATTTTAATATGCCTTTTTTTTTTTTGAGATGGAGTCTCGCCCTGTTGCCCAGGCTGGAGTGCAGTGGTGTGATCTCGGCTCACTGCAACCTCCACCTCCTGGGTTCAAACAATTCTCCTGCCTCAGCCTCCTAAGTAGCTGGGATTACAGGCGCCCACCACCAGGCACAGCTAATTTTTATATTTTTAGCAGAGATGGGGTTTTACCATGTTGGCCAGGCTGGTCTCAAACTCCTGACCTCATGATCTACCCACCTTCCAAAGTGCTTCTTATAAAAGTACAATGCAATATAAAAATAATCAAACTTACCCTTCTACAAATACTTGAAGAAGAGCATCCATGAGAGAAAATAAGGCAATAGCTGGAGAAATAGAACGATATTCCAAAGGAATGTATACTTTGCTATCAGTGAAAATTAGGTCTGCAAGGATGAGAGCCACAACCAATAAGATCAGGAAAACTCCAAATATTTGACAATAAATAAGTAAGTATGTAAATAATAGCAAAGGTAAAGGAGCTTTTGTCCGTATAGTTATACTATATTTAGGCCAATGATCAGGAACCAAAATGTTGTTATTTCATGTTAATTATACTGCTCAGTGTCAGGAAAAACTGTAGTGCAATAGAACCTCAGGAAAATCACTGTTTTCACCCAATAGAAGCAGTTCTTAATAAATTCCCACTAAACCACTTCACAAGATGTTATCATGCCCTTTTATAGTAGACACATCAGACTGACACCTCAAGAGAGAAAAGTAAAACTGAATTAAAATTACCTGTGTTTGTTTGTAAATTCTTCTTAAAATTTGAGGATTTTATAAGACATTTATACCAATTTCTCATAAAAAATAAAACCTCATTAATCTGGATAATTAAGAATTTATTAATAAAAACAAAATGAAAGCATGAGTAACATAAGCTCTTAGAAGACCAAGATTTTTTGTCAGTGACATTTTCAATAAGTACATGATTATGTATTTGTGGGTGCTTCTAGCACAGTGATGGGCACATGAGAAAAAATTCAATATAGTATTGAACTCTAAAGTACCTCCTGACACTTGCTATATTACATATTCTCAGAATATTCCCCATAAATTGATTATACTATTTGCCTAATCTATGAAGATGAATTAGTCTTCAAAGCACTTTTTAAAGAATTGTAGCTCAGGCTGTTGTCATCAGCCTCTGAGGTTTCAGGCTCTTGGTGATGAAGGTCAGAGTGCAGACCTGAGACCACTCCTCACCGACTTCAGACTCCAGTTTATCTGTGCCTGGCTTCCTCACTTTGTCTCAGAAGACTTAGGCTGAGGCCCCAGGAGGAGATCTCCATCCTTTGTCCAGAGCAGAACAGGATGGCCATGTCCATCAGAAATCACTGATCCACATATTTGTGGATTTCACCCTGGAAGAGTGGCAGCAACTGGATTCTGACCAGAAGAACCTCTGCAGGGATCTCATGCTTGAGAACTACAGCCACCTGGTGTCTGTGGGGTATCTAGTTGCCAACTCAGATGTGATCTTCAGGTTTGGACCAGAAGAAGAGTCCTGGATGGCACATGGAGGGATCCTGGTACAGACCTGTACAGAATTCTGGCAAGTTGATGAGCAGATAGATTGCTGCAAGAAAGGCCAAGATAAACTTCTGTGGCAAGCTGCATTCATAGGCAAGGAAACGCTGAAGGATGAAAGTGGTCAAGAATGCAGAACATGTAGAAAATCATTTATCTCAGCACAGACTTTGATTCTGTAAGACAAAGACTCCCTAAATATCACTCATGGGAAAATGTATTCAAAACATAAACTTTCTTAGTCAAAATAGAAGCTATGAAAGAAAGAAAGATGATGGATGTAAGACATATTAGAAAGTATGCCTCCATTCTAATCTTCATAAAACTCAACTTGCAGAGAAATTTTTTGACCCTAACCAAAGAGGGAAAGTTCTTTACCAAAAGCCAGCCCTTAATAAAAGTCAGAGAAGTCAAACTGGGGAGAAACTCTTATGAATGTACTGAATATGAAAAAGTATTTATCCAGAAAGCAAACTTAGTTGTACATCAAAGAACTCACACTGGAGAGAAACCTTATGAATGCTATGAATGAGCAAAAGGCTTCAGCCAGAAGTCAGTCATCGTAGCATACCAGAGAACTCACACATAGAAGAAGCTCTACGAATGCAGTGAGTGTGGAAAAACCTTTATCCAGAAGGCACCAATTATTAAACATAAGAAAATTCATATGGAGAAAGACTCTATAAATGCAGTTTCTATGAGAAAGCTTTCAGTAGTAAGTCAGCTCTCATTAAACATCAGATAATTCACATGGGAGAAACCTTACAAATGTAATGAATATGGGAAATCTTTAGTGTTAAACCAACTCTCATTGTATGTCACAGAATATAAATGCATATGTTGCATACTATTGTGAATAATGTGATGAAATTTTGCACTGTCCTGCTCTTTCCTGCTCATGATGGAAAACAGTGAATCATCTTTTTTGTTTGTTTGTTTGAGATGGAGTCTTGCTCTGTCTCCCAGACTGAAATGCAGTGACACGATCTTGGTTCACTGCAACCTCTGCCTTCTAGGTTCAACTGATTCTCCTGCCTCAGCCTCCCGAGAAGCTGGGATTACAGGTGTGTGCCACCACACTCAGCTAATTTTTTTATTTTATTTTATTTTATTTTTTTATTTTTTCTTTAGGACGGAGTTTCGCTCTTGTTACCCAGGCTGGAGTGCAATGGCGCGATCTCGGCTCACCGCAATCTCCGCCTCCTGGGTTCAGGCAATTCTCCTGCCTCAGCCTCCTGAGTAGCTGGGATTACAGGCACGCACCACCATGCCCAGCTAATTTTTTGTATTTTTAGTAGAGACGGGGTTTCACCGTGTTGACCAGGATGGTCTCGATCTCTTGACCTCGTGATCCACCCGTCTCGGCCTCCCAAAGTGCTGGGATTACAGGTTTGAGCCACCACGCCCGGCCAATTTTTTTATTTTTAATAGCGACAGGGTTTCACCATGTTGGCCAGGATGGTCTTGAACTCCTGACCTCAAGTGATTCACCTGCCTCAGCCTCCCAAAGTGCTGGAATTACAGGCGTGAGTCACTGTGCCCAGCTTGAATCATTCTTTTTTGCAGTATTATAACTATGCTGTATATGCTGCCTGCCCCTTAGTTACTACTTAGCTGTCTCAGTTGTCAGATTGACTGTCATGGGTTTGCAGTGCTTGCATTAAAGCTATCCTTATTGTATAATGATCCCAGAGTGCAAGAGTAGTGATGTTGGCAATTTGCATACACCAAAAGTAAGCTATAAAGGGCTCTTTAAAGTGATATGGTGAAAGTTCTTGACTTAATAAAGAAAAATGTATGCTGAGATTGTTAATATTTATAGTAAGAATCAATCCAAGAAATTGTGAAGAAGGAAAAAGAAACTTGTGCTAGTTTTGTTGTCACACCTCACATTGCAATAGTTATAGCCATAATACATGCATGATAAGTGCTAAGATGAAAAAGACATTAAATTTGTGGGTGGAAGGCATGAATAGAAATGGGTTCTGACAGAAATCAGGTTCAGTACTGTTCACCGTTTCAGGCATCCACTAGGGGTCTTGGAACATAACCTGCATAGATAACGGAGGACTACCATACATTGTCATATTGTACATCAAAGAATTCATTGAGTGTAATCATGTATATCTAATATACATCAAAAGAGTCCTCACATATCATTTAGCTTTTGGTAGATGTAAGAAAACTCAAAAGTTACTCAAATCATTCAATAAATAACATATTCTTTTTCTTTTTCTTTTTTTTTTTTTTGAGATAGGGTCTCTGTCACTCAGGCTGGGGTGCAGTGGCACAATCATGGCTCACCAGAACCTCATCTTCCCAGGCTCAGGTTATCTTCCCACCTCAGCCTCCCGAGTATTGGGGACTACAGGCACGCACCACCACACCCAGCTAATATTTGTATTTTTTGTAGGTGTGGTTTTGCTGTGTTGCCCAGGCTAGTCTCGAACTCCTGGGCTCAAGTGATCTGCCTGCCTCGGCCTCCCAAAGTGCTCGGATTACAGGTGTAAGCCACTGAGACCAGCCAATAAATGTTACATTCTTTAACCATGAGTTTTAGTACATTGTACATCAAAAAATTTATGAAGGGTCAAAACCATAAAGATAGCAAACACTGGAAAGCCTTTGGAAACAAGTGAGGTGTCATCTTATATCAGAGCACTTACACTTCAGAAATATCAATTTAATAAATTTGAGAACCCAGTTTTCCTGAATAATATAAGGAAAATCATGGCTCAGATATGTTATCATCCATTTTATAGAAAAGATCGCAGAGGTTACAACCAAGCAGTTGATTATAAATTATATACATATTCTCTGCAGAAGAGGTTTAAAAGCTTCTGAAAGTATAAATATATTTTATAATCAGGAGGACAGAGGAAAAGCATATTAATCCTTACTAGGCCAATCTCCAAGATTATCTGTAAATAGATAATCCCTAAATACATTAGTTTGAGAGCACATGAGCCAGCAGGATTCCCAAGCAGCCCAAATAGACCTTGCACATATATTTTATCTGTCATCAGTGCAAAAGTGGAAGCATCTTACGGAGAAAGGTTATAGTCTTCTGGGATATTTTTCTTTGAAAACTGATCAAAATTTATTATTCTTTCTTAAAGTAATTATGGTGGGGCAATAGGAGGATCAGAATTTCTAGGAAAGATCATATAAAAGGAGTATTAATTGAAATAAAAATAAGCAACTTGAATATCCAGTGATAGGTGATTAACTGTTGATATATTCATAAATTAGAATCATGCTTCCATTAATGTATTCATATTTTAAGGAGTTTGGGAAATGTTCATAGTAAACAAAGACTAAAAAAACTTAAAAAATTGCAGCTCAAATGAAAATATCATTAATTCAAAAGGAAACAATTATATTGTGTAAATCTATATCATAGTATGAAATCTTACTCTTACATAGAGCCTAAGTAAATTGTTTCCAGAATTAAAGAGTAATTCTAGATGTATAATGTACTTAATAAAACACTTTACTTACAGAATTTTAACATTCTATTTTCATTAACTTTACTTTTGCAGATGGAGGAAAAACAATATTAATATGTTACTATTAACCTTAGGCAAAGGCCATTTCTTTGCAAGTCTTAATGTCCAGCTTAAACCAAAATTCCATGATGAATTAGATTACATTAGATGGGGCACATGGCTACTTAGCAACCAGTGGACGGTGGAAGTGCTTTTTGGTTTTGCTTTTTATTTCAGTCTTTCTCATTGAAATGTTAAGTCTCAGATACATGTGTGTGTGTGTGTGTGTGTGTGTGTGTGTGTGTGTGTGTGTGTGTGTGAGAGAGAGAGAGAGAGAGAGAGAGAGAGAGAGAGATGGAGTATTGTTCTGTCGCCCAGGCTGCAGTGCAATGGCACAATCTTGGCTCACTACAACCTCCACCTCCCAGGTTCAATGAATTCTTCTGCCTCAGCCTCCTGAGTAGCTGGGATAACAGGCACCCACCATCACGCCCAGCTAATTTTTGTATTTTTAGTAGAGATGGGGTTTCACCATGTTAGCCAAGCTGGTCTTGAACTTCTGACCTCAGGTGATCTGCCTCCCTCGGCCTCCCAGAGTGCTGGGATTACAGGCATGAGCCACTGCGCCCGGCCAAGTCTCAGATATATTTAATACATGGTGTTTTCTATGTATTAAGCCTCAGATATATTTAATACATGGTGCTTTTTATGTCTCACAAACCCAAATGCAAAGGATGAGACAACTGAATGCACAATTTTCTTAAGCTTTTTTTTTTCTTTTTTTTGAAAGAAAAAAAGAGAAAGAGAGGGAGAGAGAACAGGAGTCTTGCTGTATTGCCCAGGCTGGAATGCAATCTAAAAATAGGTATTAAAAACCTCTTTTATGCCGATAATTGTGCTTAACAGCGGAGACAGGAAGGAATGAGGGAAGAAAATAACAAACAGCCAACCAATATTTCATTTAAGTCTGTGAAATGCTATGCAAATACTGAAGAGTGATTTACTTCCAATTATGTGGTCACTTTCAAAATAGGTGTAATATGATACTGAGAAAAATGTATGTTCTGTGGACCTGGGGTGAAGAATTCTATAAATATTCACTGAGTTTACTTGTTCCAGGTCTGAGTTCAAATCATAGATGTCCCTGTTAATTTTCTATCTCGTTGCTCCGTCAAATATTAACAATGTGGTGTCAAAGTCTCCCGCTATTATTGTGCAGGGGTCCAAGTCTCTTTATAAGCCATTAAGAACTTATGTATCTGGGTGTTCCTATATTGGGTGCATATATATTTATGATCATTGACTCCTATTGTTGCATTGATCCTTTTACCATTATGTAATGTCCTTCTTTTAGTTTTTGTTACTATTAAAGTCTATTTTGTCAGAGACGAAAGTTACAACTCCTGTTTTTTTTTTTTCTTTTTCTCTCCATTTGATTGGCAAGTTTTCCACATACCCTTTTAGTCCCTGTGTGTCCTTGCTTATGAGATGGATCTGGATACAGCGAACTGATGGGTTTTGACTTTTCATTCAGTTTGCCTGTTTGTGTCTCTCATTGGGGCATTTAATCCATTTAAATTTAGGATTAATATTGATATTTGTGAGTTTAATATTGTCGTTTAATGCTAGCTGGCTATTTTGCCCATTAGTTGATATAGATTCTTCATCATGGAGATACTCTTTACCTTTTGGTAAGTTTTTGGGATGACATACTGGTTGTTCCTTTCTGTGTATAGTGCTTCCTTCAGAAGCTCTTGTAAAGCAGGCCTGGTGGTGATGAAATCTCTGAGTGCTTGCTTGTTAACGAAAAATTTTATTTTTCCTTCATTTATGAAGCTTAATTTGGCTGGATATAAGATTCTGGGTTGAAAATTCTTTTCTTTGAGGATACTGAATATTGACCCCCACTATCTTCTAGTTTGCAGGGTTTCAGCTGAGAGATCTGCTGTGAGTCTGATAGGCTTCCCTTTATGGGTAACCTGACCTTTCTCTCTAGCTGCCCTTAGAATTTTCTCCATTATTTCAACCCTGGTGAATCTAACTATTATGTGTCTTGGGGTTGCTCTACTTGAGGAATATCTTTGTGGTGTTCTCTGTATTACCTGAAGTTGAGTATTTTCCTGCCTTACTAGGTTAGGGAAGTTTTCCTGAATAATATCCTGAAGAATATTTTCCAGCTTGGATTCATTCTCTTCATGTCATTCAGGTACACCTATCAAACGCAAATTAGGTCTTTTCACGTAGTCCCATATTTCTTGGAGACTGCTCATTCCTCTTTACTCTTTCTTCTCTAATCTTGTCTTCTCGTTTCATTTCATTAAGTTGGTGTTTGACCTCTGATATCCTTTCTTTTGCTTGGTCAATTCGACTGTTAAAACCTGTGTATACTTCATGGAGTTCTCGTATTGTATTCTTCAGTCCATTAATTCACTTATATTCCTCTCTAGATTGTCCATTCTCGTTAGGATTTTGTCAAACCTTTTTTCAATGTTCTCAGTTTCTTTACATTGGGCTACAACATGCTCTTTTAACTCAGAAGTTTCTTATTATCCACCTTCTGAAGCCTAAATCTGTTCATGGAATGCACTCGTTCTCCATCAGGCCTTGTTCTCTTGTTGATGAGGAACTGTGATCCGCTGTAGAAGGAGAGGCATTCTGATTTTGGGTATTTTCAGCCTTTTTACGCTGGTTTCTTCCCATCATTGTAAATTTATCCACCTGTCGTCTTTGTAATTACCGACTTTCAAATTAGGTCTCTGAATGGACAGCCAACTTATTGATTCCCAGCGCCGAAATCTGAGCAACCCACTGCACTGGCCAAAACAGCGGCGTTAAGATTCGTGGTGCTTTTCTGCCCGGGAATTCCGGTCTGGCTTCCCTCTTGAGTCCCTTTTTCAATCAGCTGAATACGCAACTCTGCCTTCCCGCAGCTCCAAACGTGGACCAAAAGGGGACCCAGTCCCGTTTACTCTGCACCAAGAACCGCTGCGCCCGGGCACCGGCAAAACTGCCACGCTGGCCGCAAGAGTCGCACTGGTGATCCGTGGGGCTTCTCCGCTGGGAATCTCCTGGTCCGTGAGCAACAAAAATTCATCTGAAAGTGTGGCGTCCTCTCATTCTCTGCGCTTTCACTGGGAACTACAACCCTGAGCTGCTAGTGATCAGCCATCTTGGATCTCTCCAATTTTCTTAATCTTGCTGCTGCAAAAAGTAAAAATAAAATTAATCAGATTTCTAACATATAAATTTAGCCAAAAAACAAAGGCCTTTATAAATACAATTTTAAAAGAAAATTGTTCAGAAGTTGTGTAACAAATGCTTTTTACTAATAACTAAAAATGTATCCTTTCTACTCCATGAGTATTTTACTTTCCTATCCAGAATATATATGAATAAGACAGTAAACTTTGGATGTTTAGTAACATTTCCATTGCATGTAAAGCCCCAGCCCCAACTTTATGGCAATACTAAAGTTACACTTGTGGTCATCAACTCAAGGAATGTGGCATGGAGACAGAAAAGAGTGGTAGAAGAGAACTGTATTTTAATGCCAGCCTGGGCAAGTCATCCAACTTTGGCCAGATCTCAGTTTCCACAATAATAAAATAAGGTATTTCAGGGATGCGTATAGGGAGTAAATGATGCTTTTGTCATCTCTTGAAACTAGACACCTAATGAACAGATACACATTAGTGAGAATTGCATTTGAGGTTGCAAATGAACTTCAGAGGTAGACATTTTAGTAAGATATACTTCGAGGGAGAAACACCTGAAAGACTGGGCTCCTTCCATTAATCAAAGGAAGGAGAACCTATTTGATGGAGCCTCCAGTAATGCCTCATTTTACCTTATGGCCGGAGACAAGGTAGCTGATGAGGAACACTTTTTTGTCCTCCTGAAGCCTCCTGTGTTGGAGGCTCTTCAGGAGGAGAAGCATCCAACAAAGGAGGTTCAGTAGCAGAAGCCTTCAGGAGGTTTCTGTCATACTGAAGCCTCCAACACAGGACTCAAATTCTACTCCAAGAGGCATGAATCCTAAGACAATGCTCACAGCCTGTGCCTAAGACTGGAGAACAGAGGACAGATACTGAGCAGAACTGGGACACTGCCAAAATTGGTCTTTGACATCAATAGACATTTTCAAAAGAAGACATACATGTGGCCAACAAGCATATGGAAAAAGCTCAGTATCACAGATTAGAGAAATACAAATCAAAACCACAATGTAATACCATTGCACACCAGTCGGAATGGCTATGAATAAAAAGTCAAAAAATAACAGATGCTGGCAAGGTTGCAGAGAAAAGAGAACACTTATACATTGTTGGTGGGAGTGTAAATTAGTTCAACCATTGTAAAAAGCAGTATGGGGATACCTTGAAAAGCTAAAGGCAGAACTACTGTTTGAGCAATCCCATTATTGAGTATATACCCAGAGGAGTATAAATCGTTCTACTATAAAGACACATGCATGTAAATGTTCACTGCAGCACTATTTACAATAGCAAACACATGGAATCAACCTCAGTACCCATCAATGACCGATCGGAGAAAGAAAATGTGGTATATATACACCATGGAATACTATGCAGCCATAAAAAAGAATGAGATCATGTCTTTTGTGGGAACATAGATGGAGCTGGAGGCTATTATCCTTAGCAAACTAGTGCAGAAACAGAAAACCAAATACTGAAGGTTCTCACCTATAAGTGGTAGCAAAATGATAAGGACTTATGAACACAAAGAAGAAAATAGATATTGGGGTCTACTTAAGCAGGGATGGTAGGAGGAGAGAGGGGACCAGAAAAGATAACCATTTGGGTACTGAGCTTGATACCTGGGTGATGAAACAATGTGTAAAACAAACCTCCCTGACACATTTACCTATGTAACAAACTTTGACATGGACCTCCAAACCTAAAATAAAAGATTAAAAAAACAGACCTTTGATGAATGATGTTAGGTTAACCTGAGATAAAGAAAATCCGCAATCCTTCTAATCTTCCCTTCCTCCACCTGGACCCATCACCTCCACCCAGGCTTGGAGAGTTAAAGCTGATGTAGATGGAGGATCAATTGGCCAAAAGAGATGAATTCTTTTCTGAAGTTGCCTTTCTCTTACTACAAGAACCTCTGATCCCACACAGTCTACTGGATCTCTGGGTATCAGCAAAATGTCATAAATCTGAACTCACTTGCTAGTGTCACCATACAGAACCAAGCCTGACAGATTACAAAGGCATGAAGGAGTAGCTTGGGTGCCTTTAGCCCCTTCAATCTGTTTCAGAAACCCCTGAAACTATACCAAGAAAATATACAATTGAGACATTTTTGGTTAAAAATTTGTAGCATGTAAATGCAGCTTGAAGCAGTTACATACAGTTTGCAGGGAAATAACTATGACTCAATAAATCCATATCCAGGAAAAGTACTGTTCACACTTGGGAGCAACAGACACGCCAACATGCAGCAACTCGAAGCATAGCCTCCGTGTACCTTTTCTAAAAACAGTTACTCAAAGTACTTGAGTCAGCTGAGCAATGAATCAAAATGAAGAACATAAAAATAAGGAAGATGACATATAGACAAAAGATGGTAAATAATATAAACTCAGAACTAAGTAAGACTAAATAATAATTGTTAACGTAGCATAAAAATGTAGCTGGTGAAAATGTAAATACATGATTTTAAAAGTAAAGATAACTAATATAAAATTATCAATAATAGTATTGATTTGAAGTTTTAGGCATTCTTACACTAAGATTCAAGGTTTGGAAGAAGACAGAAATAAAGGCAGGTTGCATTTCTTATTTTTCACAGGTACAAGTCCAGCTTTATTCTCAATATTGATGGAGAAAAACAGTATAATTATGTTTTCTAAACATTTAAATATAAACATTGATAAACTAGAAATAGGCTTCTAACTTGTGTATCACTAAAAAGTGAAATGGACAAAAACAAATCAATAGTAAAATGCAATTTAAAAAAGAAAATAACCAAGTATTTTAATAAAGAGATGATACATAAAACCAAACATACCAGAAATCATAAAAACAAACATATTATTCTTATATTGCATATTGAGAAATACTCTCAGATAACTTTAAAATTAAAGGCCTTACATGCTATACACAACAAAAACTAAATTTAAATGACAGTTTAAAAATAAAGAGATAGAGGCTGGTGCGGTGGCTCACGCCTGTAATCCCAGCACTCTGGGAAGCCGAGGTGGGCAGATCACTAGGTCAAGAGATTGAGACCATCCTGGCCAACATGGTCAAAACCCGTCTCTACTAATAATACAAAAAATTAGCTGGGTGTGGTGGTGCACACCTGTAGTCCCAGCTACTCGGGAGGCTGAGGCAGGGGAATCGTTTGAACCTAGGAGGCAGAGGTTGCAGTGAGCCGAGATCGTGCCACTGCACTCCAGCCTAACGAGAGAGTGAGACTCTGTCTAAAAAAAAAAAAAAAAAAATAGATGAGATACTAAACCATGTTTAATGAAATGGGATTTGTATTGAGGGCAGGTGTTATCTCTCCCACTGGACACATTTTTCTCTGGTACAGACTCAGGGGTTAGAGAGATGGCCAGGATCCAAAGCACTAGAAACACTAGTGATTGACTCTCTGGTCTTCCTGCTGTCATTCTAGATTACTACAACAGGGTAAAGACAATACAGAGGGATGACATTTTGATGCTGAGAGTGAGTCACTTAGGAGAAAAGTAAATTTCTATACTTTATACCTTAAGACAAATTCAGGGCAGATATTTTATTTAAATGAAGAAAATCAAAACAAATTTTGGTGAATATATTTAAAATCTTAGGATAGAGAAGGACTTTCTGAGAATAACAGTAAAGGCATACATCACAAAGATAAGTACAGATACATTTGATTACATGAAGATTAAATACTTTTATATAGTGAAAAGCAAGACAACCTGGAAAAAATTACTTATATTACATAAAATAGAAAAAGGATCAATAGATTTAACTTTTCAGTCCAAAGACAGAAAAACACCCCAATTTTAACTGGGCAAAGATAGTTTGCCAATGATGAAATATTAACTGACAAAAGCATAAATGAAGGTATGTCAAAGAACGTGCATTAGAACAAATATATTTAGTAATATCAAAGAAATCAATGATGGCTAGTGTTAAGTGTGGGAGGAGAGAAATGTACACTTTTGCATCTTGATGTTAAAGCACATATCAATATCAATAGCATCACAATCATTCCCTTTGACACAATTTCCACTTCTGAGAATTTATAAGCAAATAACCAACAATATACAGAGATTTAGCCTCAAATATATTCATTTTCTGTAACAGTAAAAACGTGTAAAAAACTTAACTGTTCAGCAATATCTGACTATTAAATAAATTATAGCACATCTACACTATGAAGTATTACACAGCTATTACAAATAAGTACACATGAATATAAAGAAAATGTAGTCATGCTATCATTAAGTAATAAGGTTATTTACAACAGAATATAAGTATGGTGTCATATCTGTAAGCAAAAAAGTATATGCTTAAAGAACTTAGAAATGCATGTATCAAAGCTTAAGAATGACTATATGTGGGTAAATTTGTTGACTGTATTTTCTGATTTTCCTTTAATTAACTCTTATGTTATTTTCAGTTTTTAGCATAAAATCTATTTACAGAGTTAGAGTTTTCAAAGTATTTTTGCATGTTAATTACTAAGTTTTTACAATACAATATCCAGTACACAGATAGCATTATAACTAGTTTACATTTGAGTAATCTGAAAGAGAGATTTAGTGACTTTCTGAGTATCAGGTCAATGAATATATGATGTCAAAGCCAAGCACTGATTCCAGTTTTTACTATAAATCCAAGATCATCCCCCTGGTGTGAAACACCAATATTTCTCACGGGGACTACTATAAATTCCTCCTATATTTATTCAATGAGACTTTGCAATTTAAAAATAAAACAAAAACCTGCTTAATTTTATTTTGAGTGGGGAAAGAACAAGGAAATGCTTGCCTTGCTCAATCTGTCTAATTTTGCCTCAGCACTGGGCAGCTCCATTATAGAAAATGTATAGCTAATATGCAGATACACAGTTTAATTAAGTGGTATTGTGAATTCTTCATTTGATGGCCCATGATAAAAATTTCTAGAAAATGAAAATTCAGGGCAATTTGAAGAACTATTTGTATTTGCCCTCTTTGTTTCCCATGTAATCTTTGTTTAGACAACAACAGTTTACAACTATGATGAGTTAACTTCCTCTGTGCCAATATTTCCTCTCCAACATTGACACAGCTGGTGAGCAGTTATACAACTGGGCAAAAAAGAAGCAGATGAAAAACCTCCTGAATATGTCTGCAGTTCAGACACAAGCCAGTTTAAGAACGTACTGTTTCATTAAAGTGGAGTACATGGTAAAATGCCTTCAGGTCAGTGCAATAGGAAGTACTCTAGTGAGATTTGAAACAAATAAGAATAAAATCCCAATGAGCATAAAGAGGTCTTTAGTCAGCAAAACATGTTTGCTTTTGCTATCAATACCATTTGCTCATAGGCAAAATCTACAAAACTGGGAATCACACAATATCCAGTAAAAATAAGAAAGATTCACTATTGATGAGTAAGTAGCATTCTGCATTCCTGTTTTAAACAAAAACTTTTAGGAAATTAATTTCTTCTAAGGATACTTTTTACATTTTCAAGCTAGGAGAACATTTATTTCTGAATGGATGGATTTTTTTTTTTTTCAAAATAATACTTGTCTAAGAATTCAGCTAGAGTAAATATGGTATACCTTCCCACCCATACATTTTGATATCCTTCCATAGTTTCCTCTTTTCCATACTGCCTCAGCGTAAGCCCTGTTTAACTAAAGATAAGAGACCCATCAATGGCTCCCTCCTTCGAAACTTCAAACTGACTTACTCATATGAAGTGACATATTCAGCATCTTCATCTTCAAACCTAGAAAGTCATTCTGACATACTTTAGCCATCAAAAAATGCAAAAATATATCATTAGATATTTGCTACACAAAAGAGTGATAAAGAATTTATTTGAATAACAAGAATTCCATGAATCTAAAGGATATAGTAAACATGACTTAGCTCACTCAAAGACCTAATATTTAAGAAAGAAAATTAGTTATTAACCAAAAACTCTTTTCTCATGGATATTGCCAACACTGAATTTTGCATATTTTTCTCTTTTCTATGTATATATATATATATATATATATATACACATATATATAAAATAATATACAGATACAGAATATATAAATAATATGTGTATAGGCATATCTCAAAGACATTGTGGGTTTCATTTCAGACCACTGCAATAAAGCAAAAACTGCATTAATCGACTCACACAAATGTTTTGGTTTTTCTGTGCATATAAAAAGTTATTTTTACACTACACTGTAGTCTGTTAAGTGTGCACTGGCATTATGTCTAAAAAAATTATGTACATACGTCAATTTAAAACTATTTTATTGGTTAAAAAATGCTAATGATCACCTGAGCCTTTAGCGAGTCAGAATCCTTTTGCTGGTGGAGGGTGTTGCCTCCATGTTGATGGCTGCTGACTAATCAGAGTAGTGGTTGCCAACAGTTGGGGTGGCTGAGGCAATTTCTCAAAATAAGACAACAACAAAGTTCACTGTATCAAATGACTCTTCCTTTCACAAGTGATTTCTCTGTAACATGATGCCATTTGATAGCATTTTACCCACAGCATAACATTTTTTCAAAATTGTAGTGAATCCTACACCACTGCTGTATAAACTACAGTTTACTTATATGGAATGAGTTAGGAAGACGTTCCTCTAATTTTTTTGAAAAAGTGTAAGAATTGATATTAATTCATTTTTTAAAGTAGATAGAATTAAGTGGTGAAGCCATCAGATCGTGGACTTTGTTGAAAGCCCTTTTATTACTGATTCAATCTCATTACTAATTTTTGGTCTGTTCAGGTTTTCTATTTCTTCTTGGTTTAGTCTTGGTGGGTTTTATGCGTCGAGGATTTTATCCACTTCCTCTAGGTTTTCAAATTTATTGTAGAGTTGTTCATAAGTCTCTAATAATCCTTTTTATTTTTGTCATATCTGTTTTGAGGTCTTTTTGTTTCTGATTTTATTTATTTGGGTAGAACTCTTTTTCTTAGTCAAGCTAACAGTTTGCTGATATTTTTAAACCTGATTTTTTGTTGTTAACCTTTTGTAATTTTTGCCTCAATTTTGTTTATTTCTGTTTGGTCTTTAGTATTTATTTCCTTTTAATAATTTGGGCTTTGGTTTGTTCTTACTAGTTTCTTGAGGTAGAATTATTAGGTGGTTTATTTTAAATTTTTCTAGTTTTTTTAAAATTAGGCATTTATTGCTGTAAAGATGCTTCTTAATACTGCTTTTGCTGTGTCCCCTGTGTTTTGGTATGTTGTGTTGCTAGTTACATTTGTTTCGAGGAATTTTTAAATTTCATTCTTAATTTCTTTCTTCACTGATTGTCACTTAAGAGCATGTTGTTTAACTTCCATATATCTGTATGGTTTTGAATGTTCCTCTTGTTATGGATGTCTAGTTTTATTCCATTGTGGTAAGAGACTTGATATAATTCCAGTTTTTAAAAATTTGTTGAGAATTGTTTTATACCCTAACATATGATCTATCTTGGATAATGTTCCATGTGCTGATGAAAATAATGAGTATTGTGCAACTGTTAGGTGAAATGTTCTGTAAATGTTTGTTATGACCATTTGGTCTATGGTGCAGTTTGAGTTTGATGTTTCTTTGTTGATTTTCTGCCTATATTTGTCTAATGCTGAGAGTGGAATACTGAAGTGCTCAACTCTTATTGTAATAGGGCCTATCTCCCTCTTTAGATTTAGTAATATTTGCTTTATATATTTGGGTGCTGTAGTGTTGAGTGCATATATATTTACAATTACCTACATATTACAATTATGTTGTATTTCTTACTGAATTGAACTCTTTATTATTACATAATAATCTTGTCACCTTTTATGATTTTTAACTTGAAGTCTGTTTTGTCTAAGGATAGCTATTCCTGCTCACTTTTGGCTTCTGTTTGCATAGAATATCTTTTTCCATTCCTTCATTATCAGTCTATGTGTTTCTTTACAGGTAAGGTGAATTTCTTTTAGATAAAATACAGTTTGGTCTTATTTTTTAATCCACTCACCAAGTCTATATCCTTCATGGGGTATATAATCTACTAACATTCAAAGTTATGTTAGGAGTTACTTTTGACATTTTATTGTTTTCTGGTTGTTTTGTGTATGTCTTTTTTTTTTTTTTTTTTTTTTGAGACAGAGTTTCGCTCTTGTTTCCCAGGCTGGAGTGTAATGGCGCGATCTCAGCTCACTGCAACCGCCGCCTCCTGAGTTCAGGCAATTCTCCTGCCTCAGCCTCCTGAGTAGCTGGGATTACAGGCACGCGCCACCATGCCCAGCTAATTTTTTGTAGTTTTAGTAGAGACGGGGTTTCACCATGTTGACCAGGATGGTCTCGATCTCTTGACCTTGTGATCCACCCACCTCGGCCTCCCAAAGTGCTGGGATTACAGGCGTGAGCCACCGTGCCCGGCCCTTGTGTATGTTTTTTTTTAGTTCCTCTGTTTACTTTTGAAGTTGGGTAGTTTTCTGTAGTGATAAAGTTTCATTTCTTTCTCTTTATCCTTTATGTATTGACCCTACCAGTGGCTTTTAAAGTTTTATGTTTTTATGATGGTTTTCATCTTTTTATTTCCAGATGTAGGACTCCCTTGGGCTTTTCTTGTAAGGCTGGTCTAGTGGTGATGAATTATCTTAATTTTTGTTTATATGTGACAGATTTTATGTCTTCTTCATTGGTAAAGGATAGCTGGCTGGGTGTGGTGGTTCACACCATGTGTTGTGGTGGCTCAGTCCCAGCACTTTGAGAGACCAAGGTGGGTGGATCACAAGGTCAGGAGTTCGAGAGCAGCCTGGCCAATATGGTGAAACCCCATCTGTACTAAAAATAGAAAAGTTAGCTTGGCAAGGTGGCATGTGCCTGTAGTTTCAGCTACCTGAGAGGCTGAGGCAGAAGAATTGCTTGAACCCAGGAGATGGAGGTTGCAGTGAGCCAAGGTAGATAGCACTCCATCCTGGACAAGAGTGAGACTCCATCAGAGAGGAAGAAGAAAGGGAAGGAAGGAAAGGAAGGAAGGAGGAGGGAGAGAAGGAAGGAAAGGAAGGGAGAGAGGGAGGGAGAGAGGGAGGGAGGGAAGGAGGAAGGAAGAAGGAAGAAGGAAGGAAGGAAGGAAGGAAGGAAGGAAGGAAGGAAGGAAGGCAGGCAGGCAGGCAGGCAGGCAGGCAGGCAAGAAAGCAAACAAGCAAGCTGTGCTGGATATAATATTCTTGGTTAAAAGATTTTTTTCTTTTTCTTTCAGAACTTTGAATACATAATCCCATCTTCTTCCAGCCTAAGGTTTCTGCTGGGATATCAGCTGTTAGTCTAACAGGGATTCCATTACAAGTGTCTTGATGCTTTTCTCTTGCTGTTTTAAAATATCTTTGT
This sequence comes from Sapajus apella, assembly GCF_009761245.1. Lineage (NCBI taxonomy): Eukaryota > Metazoa > Chordata > Mammalia > Primates > Cebidae > Sapajus > Sapajus apella. Next base: position 331,076 of record NW_022436949.1, on the reverse strand, counting down.
CTTTGATTTTTCACAACTTGACTGTATGTCTAGATTGAATGTATTTGGGGTTCTTTGATCTTCCTGGAAATAGATGTCTAGTGCTCTCTGAAGAGTTAGGAAGTTTTAGGCTATCATTTTATTAAATATGTTTTCCTCACATTTTCTCTTCACTTTTTTCTGTAATGCCCTAATATGAATATTTGTTCAAATTAATGGTGTCCCATAAATCCTGTAGGCTTTTTTCATGCTTTTTTGTCTGCCTGTGTTATTTCAAAAGACTTGTCTTCAAGTTCAGAAATTATTTCTTCTGCTTGTTCTTATAGGTAAAGCTGTTAATTGTATTTTTCATTTTATCTATTGGACTGTTTAGCTCTTAAGGCTTCTGTTTGGTTCATTTGATGATATCTGTGTCTTTACTGAATTTTTCATTCAAATCATGTTTACCTGATTTCATTAACTTATCTATCTGTATTACCTTATATCTCACTGAATTTCCCTAAGATTATTCTTTTGAATTCTTTTTCTGACATTTTGTATGTTTATGATTAGGGTCTATTATTGGATAATTATTATTTCCCTTTGTAGGCAACATGTTTTCTTGCATTTTCATGGTTGTGTTTCTATGTTGATTTCTATGCATCATGTGAAAAAGTCACCTTTTCCAGTTTTATGGAATAGGTTTACTTGTATGAATTTATTTGTATGAATGGGTCTTGGGTGTCACTTCATTGGGGTATATTGGCCTTAATTCTACATGGATGTAGTAAGTGTAGTCCCTATGTAGTTTATTCAGCTGTGATAAACTCTAGTAACATTTGCAAGTTTCTCAGTGGAGTAGGCTAAGGAAGTGTGTGGTGATGGTGGTGCAGCTTTGCCTGGGGTGGGCTCATTGGGCTGCTTCTCAGGGTAGGGGTATGGGCAGGCATACATGGAGTCATAGGAGTATGTCTTTGTGGGAGCTGGCCATGGTATGTTACTGTGGCTAGGAGCATGGGGATGCAGTTGCTCAACCAGGGCATGCCTGCCAGATGTGGCTTACACGGCAGTTTCTCAGGCCCAGAATGCAGGCACACAGCTATTTACCTGGCCTTGGAAGCATGCACTCCAGGAGTGGCCTGAAGGGCTATTTCCCATGCCTGGTATGTGAGTACACAGCTGCTCATCTGGCCTGGGGCCAGCGTGCTGGGGAAAACTCATGGTCCAAATGTATAGCGGCATGGCTGCTAAGCTGGACTGAAGGTATCTTTGCCAGGGCTGGCCAAGAGGGAGTGTTTCTCAGGCCTGGGATACAGTCAAATGACTTCTCAGCTGTCCTGAATGTGTGTCTGCTGGGGGTGGTCTAGGATGTGGACTAGCTCAGGATGTGGGCATACTGCTGCTCAACTAGCCTGGGTGGTACCTGCCAGGGGAAGCCCAGGGGACTGCTTCTATGACCCAGGATGTGGGCACAAGGCTCTCAGCTGGCCTAGGGTTATGTCTTCTGGGAGTAGCCCATGGGGATCTTTCTCAGCTCCAGGACGTGGGCATTAATGGCCGACTGGCTTGTCTGAAGGTACATCTGCTGGGAATGGGTATAGTACTGTTTCTCAGGCTCATGAAAGGTTGTACAGCTGCTTAGTTGGCCTGGGAGTGTTTCTTTGGGGTGTGGCCTATAGGGCTGTTGCTCAAGTTGGGACATAGGTATGTGACTGCTTAGTTGGCCTGAGGGTATGCTGGCCAGAGTAAGCTCCCAGAGTTGTTTCTCAGTCCTGAGGCTTGGGCACACACAGCTGCTTGTTTCTCAGGTGTGAGACACAGGTGCGAGGCCCACTCAGTGGTGTGCCTGCTGGGGGCAGCCTGTGGGACTGTTTCTCAGGCCCTTTATTAAAGGCAGAGGGCTGCTGGGCAGGCCAGGAGCATGTCTGTGCTGGATGGGCCTGCAAGGCTGTTTCTCAGGCCCTGAGCATGGGCTCAGAGTTAACTCTGCTGACCTGGGGGTGTATCAGCTGCTCAGAGGCTTAGTTAGGGACCTCTCCCACTTGGGAGAGGGCATGTAGTGGTTTGGCTGGCTCAAGGGTGAATTCACCCTGGATGGGACTGCAGATAATTCCTCTGTCTGGAAGCATGGTGGCGAGGGGTTGATTTCCTTGCTCTGCAGGACTTGAGTTACAGCCAATCCTGGGACCAACCTCCACACAGCTGGGGTTATGTATTTAACCCACCCATGTAGCATTGGTGTACTGAAGATAAAGCTCCAGTGCTGGAGAGGTGTAGTGGCTACTGGCCCCTAGAGGAGGGCACACTCAAGAGATGACTCTGGTCTCAAGATGGTGCTTTGTTGCTGCAGCTTAGATCTCTGGGGGTGGGACGTCTTCACCTTGTATTACTAGTCCAGGACATACAGTAATATCTAAGGGGCAATAAAATAAAGCACAATAAAATAAGGTATACATGTATACACACACACACATATATATAATATGTATATATGCACATATGCTAAACAATGTATATACATATGTACATATATATGTAAAAGTATGTATAAAGACTACTGATGTTATTAATTTGGGTCAGTGCTACGGAATATATAGATACATATACATGTACATATATAGATACACATATTAAGATGTATGTATCTATATGTGCACATATATAGGTGTGTGTGTGTATATATATGTGTGTGCACATATATAGGTGTGTGTGTATATATACACACACACACACACACACATATATGTGTGTAGGTATCTATATATATCAAACATATATATAAAGGATATATCCGTGCACACATACATATATACAAATGTGTGTGTGTGTGTACACATATATCCTTTAACACGGACTCAAATTAATAATATCAGTTCATCTTCAGTGACACTACCATTGAAAGGCACATTATATCAGATATATCAAAGTAGTGAAAGACTACTGATGTCATTTTATCCGGGCCAGTGTTAAGGATTAAAAATGTACATGTCAGATCAAGCGACTCCAGAGACTTAATTTTCAGAGACTTGGTTGATGTTATGTACAATTGCTCTACATTTATAAATGGGTTGAATTCTGAAAATGTATATGTCAATTAATATTTGGAATCTAGTATTAATATATCATTTTTTTTCCTAAAAGAAAGCCTTATATAATGTAAAGAATTCTTGTTTGGGCCTTAATAACAGCCTAGTGAATCAAAATTTAAGTGGAGTTATTTATTATTTCATTTGTGAGTGAATCTTACCAATCTCACTATCTCCCTCTCTTCTTTCTCTCCATACATTGATGACTCTCCCACAGAGTACTCTTTTTAATTCAGTGGGGTAATAGCCAAACAATTAAAAATGAACATAGCAAGACTCCACATGTCTTCCTAGATGTATTTTTCTAATACAAATTAGCAAAAATTACTCTACAATTTATAATCTAGTTACCCTAAAAAAATTGACATGTTAATCAGTTATTTATTTGAACCTGGTATTTAATTTTTCTCTAGAAATGAGGTTTCAGATGTTTGTAATGAAATTCTTAGGCCTATAAAAAAAACTTGTGAATCAACTTTATCTACATTTCTTTACTCCTAACCCTAATCCCCAAGTTACCGTTTCTGGAAAAATTCACATAAATTCAACTTCAGTTTGTAAATACCCACCTTGCTTGCCCTTGTAGTTTTCTGCCTTCTCACTTTTAAATACCAATAACTCTTCACCAATCATGGATGTCCAATTGGTTGGTGGGTTTGCCTTTGGGGCAGTAGCCTCATGTGATAACAGAGGGAGAGACCACGGTTCTGCTAACTGTATTCTTCACTGTTGACAGCTTCTCAGCTCCCTGCCCACTGTTACCTCCTCCATGTTAAAAATAGGACTGCCTCATCTCTTGGTTCACTCCAATAGTGTGTCATACACACATTCTCATATTTTCCTAAGGTTTTTGGCTGCTGCTAAATAAGAGTGATCAATGGAATAGGAATAAGTAGTATTGCTCTTATGACTTGTTCTTCTTTTATCCAACTGGATCCAAAAAAGATAGAAAGATAACTGCAGATACTACAGTAATTAGGCTTTAGAAAACAGTATCTAAGACGCTCTGTATTGTTATGAATGCTCCAGACAATGAACTTCCCAAATTTGAATCTCTTTCTCGACATGTATGTTTTTTTGTGTGTCTATGTGTATATTTACATATATATGTTTACATCTAGCTTTTAATTTATTTAGACCTCACATTTTGCTGAAGGTTGCTTCATGAGTTACTGATGTCTTTTCACTGAAGTCAGTGATAATGGAGTAAAAAGGTACACAGACATAAATACCACATGGTTTTCTCTTTTTTTGACACTATTAGCAAAAACATTTTTTGCACCAAAGGAGTTTTCCCATAAAAATAAAATATCAAATATATACATATGTAATGGGTGAAGGTATGCAAATCCTGTAAGTCCAGTAAGTAAATTCCAACAATTAGCAAAGACTAATTTTTCAATGGCCAACTAATTAAACCACAATTAAATGACAGTATAAAAATTAATCCTATCTGCATATTAGAAATACATTTTAATTCATCCATGCCTCCACTGTACTATAAAATGAATAGAGAAAATTTTTATTTACTAGCTTAAAAAATAAATACTACATATTCAACTAGTGTACTACTGCTTAATGAACAATTACAAAACTCTTACCCTGATGTTTCCTTGCAAAAGAAGTGGTAATACATAGTGCAAAGAACCTCTTTAAAAATCAGTTACTGATTAAACACACTCTTTTCATAGCTTCTATAACATCTGATTAATTCTGTAAATTTTATTGAGCATTACACTATAATTAACTTGCATCAGGTTTTCCCTATTACTTAAATTTTTAATGATTTACTTCCAGTAGAGGTTTGAACATGCCTTTGAAAACCATCCATCACATCCTTCCTTTCATCTGTCATGCTACTCTTTCCTGTCCATGAGACACAGACAGGTAGCTGCAGGCCTAAGAAAGGGCTGCATCCAGTGACCTGGTGGGTTTGGGGATGGGTCTGAACACCAACCTCACATGTTCACAGAGCTCTGGAGTGTGAGAGACAAGTCCCTATTCCACTAGCTCCATTCCTTTCTGCCCGGGGCTTCACTGCTTGTCAGCTGCTATCTCCTCCATGTTGCAAGTAGGATTCTCTCCTCCCTTAAGACACTCTGGTAGGCAATTGAACTCAGGAACTCTAAGTCCCTTAAAAAACTGCGTACTAAGAACTAGGGATGGCCAGGCGCGGTGGCTCAAGCCTGTAATCCCAGCACTCTGGGAGGCCGAGGCGGGTGGATCATGAGGTCAAGAGATCGAGACCATCCTGGTCAACACGGTGAAACCCCGTCTTTACTAAAAATACAAAACATTAGCTGGGCATGGTGGTGCATGCCTGTAATCCCAACTACTCAGGAGGCTGAGGCAGGAGAATTGCCTGAACCCAGGAGGCGGAGGTTGCGGTGAGCCGAGATCGCGCCATTGCATTCCAGCCTGGGTAACAAGAGTGAAACTCCGTCTCAAAAAAAAAAAAAAAAAAAAAAGAACTAGGGATGACAAATACACAAGCAGAAAGAAGCAGCTCTTCTATGACTTGCTCCTCTTTATGTAACTCCATCAAAAAAGGATGCAAAGTTATATACAAATGCTACAATGAGAAGATATAGAAACTCTGTTAAAAAACACTCTGTATGGCCATGCAGGCTCCTGAGAGAAAATTCCACAAATGTTCGTCCGTCTCCTTGTTTTATGATTCAATTGTGTGCATGGGTTTGTTTGTGTATGTGTGTTGAGAAAAGTGTGTATAGATGGATGGATGATGACTAGATAGATGGATGGATATGTTTGATTATGTGCCTGTGTGTATGTATACTTCTGTGCACACTTATGCATACATATGTCTTTATCTATTTATAACTCACCTTTCATAGATAAATGTCTCCTGGGTTTCTCCTGTCAGTTCACTTGTGTGTGGACTAGACGATGATAAAAGAATACAGTCAGACAGGTGACATAATTCAAAATTTACTTTTCTTGAAAAACTAGCTTTCTTTACACACAAACTGGTTAATTTTTGACTATTCATGTGTATAGCACTATTTGGATCTGAAATATCTTTTTCGAATTAGAAGTCAGGATTTATATGGCTACCACCATGTTAGGATGTGGAAAATAGTAATGCTTCCAAATTTAAGTAAACCTTTTTATTACAACCTCAGTTCCAATGTGTGAGAGCCTTTATGGTGGCAGTTATTTCAAACTCAACTCCAAAGGCCGGGCACGGTGGCTCACGCCTGTAATCCCAGTACTTTGGGAGGCCGAGGCGGGTGGGTCACGAGGTAAAGAGATCGAGACCATCCTGGTCAACATGGTGAAACCCCGTCTCTACTAAAAATACAAAAAATCAGCTGGGCATGGTGGCGCGTGCCTGTAATCCCAGCTACTCAGGAGGCTGAGGCAGGAGAATTGCCTGAACCCAGGAGGTGGAGGTTGCAGTGAGCCAAGATTGCGCCATTGCACTCCAGCCTGGGTAACAAGAGTGAAACTCTGTCTCAAAACAAACAAACAAACAAACAAACAAACAAACTCAACTCCAAATTTTAGGTAGTAGGCCCTCTTACTCCATTGAATGTCCTGTTTCAGAGGCCTTCCTTACCTCCTTACTTTCACGCACCATGGTAGTCTCCCTAGCCCCACAAAAAACAGTCAGCTAACTCGAGGTCTGACACAGGGGCACAATGCAATATGACCATGATTTGAGGTTTGCAGCACCAGCCTCCACGGTGGCAGAGGTCTGGAGGGTGGAGAACACCTCCAGGCTATTAGCTGTGTTCCTCTCTGCTGAGGGCTTCACAGGTCCCTGACTACCCCTACCTCCTCCTTTCTCCAAATAGGATTCTCTCTTCCTTCGGCCCACTCTAGTATGTCTCATACACAGAAAATCTGAGTTTCCAAGGCATTTGACTGCTACAAATTAAGGGTGACAAGGCAGTAACTGACAAAAGCCTCCCTCTATGGTCTGTTTCTCTCTTTCCCAAAACAACTGTAAAAATGTGGATGTTTACCTATAGGTGGTACAGTGAGAAGATATAGAAACTGTGTCCAAGACACGCTGTATTGCCATGGACACTCCTGAGAGTAAATCCCACTAATCTCAATCTCTTTTTCTGTCAGTGTTTTGTTTGTGTGTACATCCTTTGTAACTCACATATCATCAGGGGTTTCATCAGTGTTGACTTCCAGCAGGTCATTCGAATTGGGACTAAAGGACAAATATGGTCAGTCAGACATGACGTATAATTCTAGTATTTTGTATCAAATAGCTATAGTTACTCTATGAGTGATTCCTTGGTTACACTTTAAATATTCACTTGTTTGTATATCACTAAATTGACTTGGGATGGAATTTTTAAATTAGAGATTAGTTTTTCTATGCCTACAGGGAATACCTTAGGCTGTGAATAGAGCCATGCATTCAGATTAAGTAACTCTATCTTTACCTCAATGTTTAACAGCCTTTTGTGAGGGCAGTTAATTCAACTTTACTGTTTAAGTCCATCCTCTTATAATCCCATCTGAATTCCTCACTCTTAGTCACCTCCAATCACCTCCTCACTTTTCACCCATCCTAGTTGTCTTTCCTGCCCAAGAGTTACGGCCAAGTAGCTGCGGCCTCAAACATGGGCTCCATCCATTCCATGTGATGGTGGGTATGGGCCAAGGGAGTCAGCATCACATAATGGTGGAGCTCTGGAGGGTGTGAAATACTTCCAGGGTTATTAGCTCTGTATTTTTTTTTTTTCTGGGGTTTCTCTGTTCTTTGTCCACTCCTATCTCCTTCTTGCTCCAAGCAAGATTCGCTTCTCCCTTGGTCCACACTACTAGTACATTCTCATTCCCACAGAAATGAAAGGTGACAAACACTAACGTAAAAGCCTCCCTCTATGAGTTCTTCCCCATTTTCCTCCCTCCATCCAAAAAACAAGAGAATATTCAGTACAAAGCTCATCCTGAGAAACCTTGAGAAATACTTTGGAGAGAACTCCTTGTTCCCATGGATGCTCGTGACAGTGAACAGCCCAAATCTCAATCTGTGTATGAATGCACGTATGTGTGTGTTCATATGTGCATATATACATGTGTAATTGTATTCCTTTATATCACATGTTGCATTGGCCAGCCTACTAGAAGATACTCTCAATTCACACACAGGGCAATGCCAAAGGACTTAAAGCGTACAGAGTAACACAACATGTAACTTCCTAGACTTAATGTTTTCAGTGAAAAAGAGTTCCCAATACTTTTTTTTTTAAATAAGTTCTGGGGTACATGTGCAGATCTTGCAGGACTGTTGCATAGGTACATACATACCATGGTGGTTTGCTGTCTCCATCCCTCTGTCACCTACATCAGGCATTTCTCCAAATGTTATCCCTCCCCAATCCCCCCACCCCCTGCTGTCCCTCCCCTAGTCCCCACTCCCCAGTAGACCCATGTGTGGCATTCCCCTCCCTGTGCCCATGTGTTCTCATTGTTCAACACCTACGTATAGGTGAGAATATGCAGTGTTTGGTTTTCTGTTCTTGTGTCAGTTTGCTGAGAATGATGGTTTCCAGATTCATCCATAACATGAACTGATCCTTTTTTATGGCTGCATAGTATTCCCTGTAACGTATGTGCCACATTTTCTTTATCCAGTCTATCACTGATGGGCATTGGGGTTGGTTCCAGGTCATTGCTATTGTAAACAGGGCCGCATTGAACACATGTATGCATGTGTCTTTATAACAGAATGATTTAGAATCCTTTGGGTATATACTCAGTAATGGGATTGCTGGGTCAAATGGAATTTCTATTTCTAGATCCTTGAGGAATCGCCACACTGTCTTCCACAATGGTTGAACTAATTTATGCCCCCACCAACAGCGTAAAAGTGTTCCTATTTTGCCACATCCTCTCCAGCATCTGTGTTTCCAGATTTTTTAATGATCACCATTCTAATTGGCATGAGATGGTATCTCAATGTGGTTCTGATTTGCATTTCTCTAATGACCAGTCCGGATGAGCATTTTTTCATATGTTTGTTGGCCTCATAAATGTCTTCTTTTGAAAAATGTCTGTTCAATCTTTTGCCCACATTTGAATGGGTTTGTTTTTTTCTTGTAAATCTGCTTAGTCCTTTGTAGATTCCGGATATTAGCCCTTTGTCAGATGGGTAGATTGCAAAAATTTTTTCCCATTCTCTTGGTTGCTGGTTCACTCTGATGATTGTTTATTTTGCTGTACAGAAACTGTTAAGTTTAATTAGGTCCCATTTGTCTATTTTGCCTTTTGTTGCCATTGCTTTTGGTGTTTTAGTCATGAAGTCCTTGCCTATGCCTATGTTCTAAATGGTTTTGCCTAGGTTTTTTTCTAGGGTTTTTATGATGTTAGGTCTTATGGTTAAACCTTTAATCCATCTGGAGTTAATGTTAGTGTAAGGTGTAAGGAAGGAGTCCAGTTTCAGCTTTCTGCACATGGCTAACCAGTTTTCCCAACACCATTTATTAAACAGGGATTCCTTTCCCCATTGCTTGTTTTTGTCAGGTTTGTCAAAGATCAGATGGTTGTAGATGTTTGGCGTTACTTCTAAGGCCTCTGTTCTGTTCCACTGGTCCATATCTCTGTTTTGGTACCAGTACCATTCTGTTTTGGTTACTGAAGCCTTGTAGTATAGTTTAAGTCAGGGAGTGTGATGCCTCCTGCTTTGTTCTTTTTGTTTAGGATTGTCTTGGTTATGCAGGCACTCTTTTGGTTCCATATGAAGTTTAAAGTGGTTTTTTCCAGTTCTGTGAAGGTCAATGGTAGCTTGATGGAGATAGCATTGAATCTATAAATTACTTTGGGCAGTATGGCCATTTTCACAATATTGATTCTTCTTAACCAGGAGCATGGAATGTTTTTCCATCTGTTTGTGTCCTCTATTTCCTTGAGCAGTGGTTTGTAGTTCCCCTTGAAGAGGCCCTTCACATCCTTTGTCAGTTGTATTCCTAGGTAGGTATTTTATTCTCCTTATAGCAATTGTGAATGGGAGTTTGCTCATGACTGGGCTGTTAGTCTTTTACTGGTGTATGGGAATGCTTGTGATTTCTGCACATTGATTTTGTATCCTGAGACTTTGCTGAAGTTGCTTATCAGCTTAAGGTTTTGGGCTGAGACGATGAAGCCTACTTGATCGTGATGGATCTTTTTGATGTGCTGTTGCATTTGGTTTACCAGTATTTTGTTGAAGATTTTTGCATCAATGTTCATCATAGATATTGGCTTGAAGTTTTCTTTTTTAGTTGTGTCTCTGCTAGGTTTTGGTATCAGGATGATGTTAGTCTTATAAAATGAGTTAGGGAGGATTCCCTCTTTTTGGATTGTTTAGAATAGTTTCAGAAGGAATGGTACCAGCTTCTCTTTGAATATGTAGAATTCAGCTGTAAATCCGTCTGGACCTGGACTTTTTTTGGTTGGTGGACTATTAATTGGTCTCCTGAACTTCAGACCTTGTTATTGGTCTATTCAGGGATTCAACTTCTTCCTGGTTTAATCTTGGGAGGGTGTAAGTGTCCAGGAATTTATCCATTTCTTCCATGTTTACTGGTTTATGTGCATAGAGTTGTCTGTAGTAATCTCTGACGGTAGTTTGTATTTCTGTGGAATCAGTGGTGATATCCCCTTAATGATTTATTATTGCATCTATTTGATTCTTCTTTTATTTTTTATTAGTCTGGCTAGCAGTCTATTTTGTTAATATTTTCAGAAAACCAGCTCCTGGATTTATTGATTTCAATCTCCATCACAATAGGGTGTTGATTTTAGATCTTTCCTTGCTTCTCATGTTGTCATTTATTGCTATAAGTTTCCCTCGAGACACTGCTTTAAATGTGTCCCAGAGATTCTGGTACATTGTGTCTTTGTTCTTATTGGTTTCGAAGAACATCTTTATTTCTGCCTTCATTTCATTGTTTATCTAGTTGTCATTCAGGAGCAAGTTGTTCCACTTCCATGTAGTTGTGCAGTTTTGGGTGCATTTCTTAATCCTGAGTTCTAATTTGATTGCACTGTGGTCTGAAAAACTGTTATGATTTCCATTCTTTTGCATTTGCTGAGGAGTGATTTACTTCCAATTATGTGGTCAGTTTTAGAGTAGGTGCAATGTGGTGCTGAGAAGAAAGTATATTCTGTGGATTTGGGGTGGGGAGTTCTGTAAATGACTATTAGGTCTGCTTGGTCCAGATCTGTATTCAAATCCTGGATATCCTTGTTGATTTTTTTTTTTCCCCTGGCAACTTTCATTTAAATCCTTGTTGATTTTCTGTCTCATTGATCTAATATCAACAGTGGAGTGTTAAAGTCTCCCACTGTTACTGTGTGGGAGTCTATGTCTCTTTGTAGGTCATTAAGAACTTGCTTTATGTATCTGGGTGTGCCTGTATTTGGTACATATATATTTAGGATGGTTAGCTCTGCTTGTAACATTGATCCTTTTACCATTATGTAATGCCCTTGTCTCTTTTGATTTTTATTGGTTTAAAGTCCATTTTATTAGAAACTAGGATTGCAACCCCTGCTTTTTTTTGCTCTCCATTTGCTTGGTAAATCTTCTTCCATCCCTTTATTTTGAGTCTGTGTGTATCTTTGCACGTGAGATGGGTCTCCTGAATACAGCACACTGATGGATCTTGACTTTTTATCAAGTTTGCCAGTCTGTGTCTTTTGATTGGGGCATTTAGGCTGTTTATATTTAACGTTAATATTGTCATGTGTGAATTTAATCCTGCCATTTTGTTAATGGCTGGTTATTTTGCCCATTAGTTTACACAGTTTCTTCATTGCATCTTTACCATTTGGTATGTTTTTGCAGTGGCTGGTACTGGTTGTTCCTTTGCATGTTTAGTGTTTCCTTCAGAAGCTCTTGTAGGGCAGGTATGGTGGTGACGAAATCTATCAGCAACTGCTTGTCTGTAAAGGACTTTATTTCTCCTTCACTTATGAAGCTTAGTTTGGCAGGACATGAAATTCTGAGTTGAAAGTTCTTTTCTTTAAGGATGTTGAATATTGACCCCCACTCTCTTCTGGCTTGTAGGGTTTCTCCAGAGAGATCCACTGTTGAGTCTGATGGGCTTCCCTTTGTGGGTGACCTGACCTTTCTCTCTGGCTGCTCTTAGCATTTTTTCCTTCGTTTCAATCCTGGTGAATCTGACAATTATGTGCCTTGGGGTTGCCCTTCTTGAGGAATATCTTTTTTTTTTTTTTTTTTTGAGTCGGAGTTTTGCTCTTGTTACCCAGGCTGGAGTGCAATGGTGCAATCTCAGCTCACCACAACCTCCGCCTCCTGGGTTCAGGCAATTCTCCTGCCTCAGCCTCCTGAGTAGCTGGGATTACAGGCACGCGCCACCATGCCCAGCTAATTTTTTTGTATTTTTAGTAGAGACGGGGTTTCACCATTTTGACCAGGATGGTCTCGATCTCTTGACCTCGTGATCCACCCGCCTCGGCCTCCCAAAGTGCTGGGATTACAGGCGTGAGCCACCGCACCCGGCCAAGGAATATCTTTGCGGTGGTCTCTGTATTTCCTAGATTTGAATGTTGACCTGCCTTGCTAGGTTGGGTAAGTTCTCCTGGATAATATCCCAAAGAGTGTTTTCAAGCTTGGAGTCATTCTCCCTGTCACATTCAGGTACACTGATCAAGCCTAGATTATGTCTTTTCACATAATCCCACATTTCTTGGAGGGTTTCTTCATTTATTTTGACTCTTTTTTCTCTAATCTTGCCTTCTCATATTATTTCATTGAGCTGAACTTCAATCTCTGATATCCTTTCTTCTGCTTGATCAGCTTGGCTATTAAAACTTGTGTATACTTCGCGAAGTTCTCATGCTGTTTTTTTCTGCTCCATCAAGTTATTTATGTTCTTCTCTAAGCTGGTTATTCTAGTTAGCATTTCATCTAACCTTTTTTCAAGGATTTTAGTTTCTTTGCATTGGGTTAGAACATTTTCCTTTAGCTCAGAGAAGTTTGTTATTACCCGCCTTCTGAAGCCTGCTTCTGTCAGTTTGTCAAACTCATTCTCCATCCTGTTTTATTCCCTTGCTGGTGAGGAGTCATGATCCCGTGGAGAAGGAGAGGCGTTCTAGTCTTTGATGATTGCATCCTTCTTGTACTGTTTTCTTCCCATTTTCATGGATTTATCTATGTTTGATCTTTGAAGCTGGTGATTTCAGATGGGATCTCTGAGTGGACGTCCTTTCTGTTGATGTTGAAGCTATTTCTTTTTGTTTTTTAGCTTTCCTTCTAACAGTTGGGTCCCGCTGCTGGAGGTCCACTCTAGACCTTTCTTGCCTGGGAATCACCCATGGGGGTTGCAGTGCAGCAAGTAATGCTGCCTGATCTTTCCGCTGGTAGCTTCATCCTGGAAGGGTACCTGCCAGGTGACAGCCAAAGCCTTCCTTTATAAGGCATCTTTTTGGTTATACAGGGGTCAGGGGGCCGCATGAGGAGGCAGTCTGTTCCTTGTCTACCTGCAGAGGTGCTGCTGGGCTGTCACAGACTCAGTCCTGCTGCTGTGTAAGCTTCCTCTGGCTTTCATTTACACAGGTAGGTTTAAACCTGCCTCAGCAATGGCAGACGCCCTTCCCCACACAGAGCTCAGTTGACCCAGGTCAAGTTGAACTGATGTGCTGGCTGCGAAACTCTCAAGTGAGAGGGCTTCAGTTTGCTGGTCTTTGTGGGGGTAGAACCCACCCAGCTGTATCACCTGTCTCCCTGCTTTCAGCTGCCACTCTTTCTGGGGAGAGGGTAGCTCCATCCCACAGTTGCTCTCAGTGCTAGTTGAAACATTTGCCCAGATCTGTGCCGACAACCCGCGGTGCCTGCCAGAGCTGCCACTCAGATCTGTGTAACTCGTGGTGCTTTTGAGCCTGGCGGAGATCTCCTGGTCTGGGTCTGTGGGTTGCAGAGGACATGGGAAACATGCAGTATCTGAACCAAAGTGTTGGGGGTGGGGTGGGAAGTCCCTGATTCTCTGGTCAGTTGCACTTCTTGGGTGAGGCAGCGCCCTATCCTGCCACAGTTTGCCCTCCTTGGGCTACACCCACTGTCCAACCAGTGCCATTGAAATGAACCTGGTACCTCAGTTGGAAATGTGGAGGTCATTCACCTTCTGCATCTCTCTCGCTGGGAGCTGCACTCTGCAGCTGTTCCTATTCAACCATCTTGTTGGAATCCCCACTTTTGTTTTTTTTGTTTTGTTTTCCTTTGTTTAGACAGAGTCTGGCTCTGTCACCAAGGCTGGACTGCAGTGGCGTGATCCGGACACTGTAACTTCTGCCTCCCGGGTTCAAACAATTCTACTGCCTCAGACTACCAACTAGCTGGGACTATAAGTGCACACCAGCATGCCCAGCTAATTTTTGTATTTTTAGCAGAGACAGGGTTTCACCATGTTGGCAAGGCTGGTCTTAAACTCCTGACCACGTGATCCACCAGCCTCAGCCTCCTAAACTGCTGGGACTACAGGCATGAGGCACCACAGCTGGCCATCCAATTACTTTTCCACCTGTAAACTGCTTTACCCTTACAAACTCCATGTGTGGATTTGGTTCTTGGGGTTCTCGGGAAGCTGCCATGCCATTTTCCCTACACGTCCTACTTTACATGATTGCAGCAATCATTTCACACCTATCCAGGACTCAATGCCTCAAGATTTAACCAAAATTCTCCACCACTAAAGCTGAACAATGCATGACAGACTTTTGTGGCCAAATGGCTTTTCAATCAACTCTACTGTCTAGGCAGTCATCCCTCTATTCCCATCTAATGGATTCACTTCCTGGATCTCCCTATCACATCCTTCCTTTCACTTATCATGCTAGTCCTTCCTGTCCATGAGACACAGACAGGTCGCTGAGCGCCTAATAAAGGGCTGCATCCAGTGAGGTGGGGTGCTTGTGTTTGTGTTTTAGCACCAACCTCATATGTTCACAGAGCTCTGAGTGTGAGGGACAAGTCCATGTTCCATTAGCTGCGTTCTTTTCTGCCCAGAGCTTCACTGCTCCTTCTCAGCTGCTGTCTCCTCCATATTCCAAATAGGATTCTCTCCTCCCTTGTGCCAACCTGGTAGGCTCTCAAACTCAGGAAACCTGAGTCCTTTAAGAAGCTGCATACTAGGAACTAAGGATGACAAATACACTAAGAGGCAGAACCAGCACTCTTGGCACCTGCTCCTTTTTATACAACCCCAGTAAAAAGAAAACAATGTTACCTACTAAGCCTACAGTGAGAAGAATTGGAAACCTTGTTAAAAACCACTCTCTGTGGCCATGTGGGCTTCTCACAATAAACTCCACAAATGTCCATCTGTTTCCTTGTTGTATGTTTCCATTGTGTGCATGGGTTTGTTAGCGGACGTGTGCTGAGAGAAGTGTGTATGGATGGATGCAAGGATGGATGCATGGATATGTTTATGTGCCTGTCTGTGTGAATACTTCTATGCACAGTTATGCATTCATGTGTGTTTATTTATCTAATTATAACTCACCTTTCATCGATGTTTGCCTCCTTGTTTGCTCCTGCCAAGTCATCTGTGGGTAGACTAGAGGAGGATAAAAGAATACAGTCAGACAGGAGACACAATTCGAAATTTACTTTTCCGGAAAAACTAGCTTTCATTACTCAACACATAAATCAGTTAATTTCTGACTATTCATTTGTATAGCACTGTTTGGTTCTGAAATGTCTCTTTTTAAAATTAAAAATGTGGATTTATATGATGGCAACCAACATCTTAGGCTGGGGAAAACAGTAATGCTTCCAGCTTAAGTAAACCTCTTTATTATGACCTCAGCCCTAATGTGTGACAGCTTTTGCAATGGCAGTTATTTGAAACTCAACTTTTGTTTGGAGGTAGTCAGCCCTCTTATTTCACTGAATGCCCTGTTTCAAAGGCCCTTCATTACCTGCTACTTTCCCCCAGCATGGGTGTCTCCCCAGCCCTATAAAAGGAGTCAAGTAACTAGAGGTCTGACACAGGGGCACAATCCAGTATGATGGTAATTTGAGGTTTGGAGCTCCAGCCTCAATGGTGGCAGAATTCTGGAGGCTGGAGGACTTCAAGGCTGTTAGCTCTGTTCCTTTCTGCTGAGAGCGTCACAGGTCCCCAACTACTCCCTCCTCCTCCTTGCTCCAAATAGGATTCTCTCTTCCTTTGGCCCACCCTAGTATGTCTCATAAACAGAAAATCTGACTCTCCAAAGTATTTTTGACTGCTATGAACTGTGGGTGACAAGATAATAATAGACTGAAGCCTCCCTCCATAGTCTGTTACTCTTTTTTCCTAAACAACTGTAAAAGTGTGGACATTTACCTATATATGATACAGTGAGATGATAAAGAAACTGTGTCAAAGACACTCTGTATTGCCATGGACACTCCTGAGAGTAAATCCCACTAATCTCAATCTCTTTCTCCGTCCCTTTTTTGTCTGTGTGTGTGTGTGTGTGTGTGTGTGTGTGTGTTTATTGTTTTTTCTTTTTTGTTTCAGATGGTGTTTTGCTCTTTCTGCGCAGGCTGGAGTATAGTGGCGCTGTCTTGGCTGACTGCTAGTTTCACCTCACAGGTTCAAGGAGTTCTCCTGCCTTAGCCTCTTGAGTAGCTAGGATTGTTGTATTTTTAGTAGAGACAAGATTTCATCATGTTTGTCAGGCTGGTCTCAAACTCCTGACCTCAGGGTATCTGCCCCCCTCAGCCTCTCAAAAGTGCTCAGATTACAGGTATGAACCACTGCATCTGGCCATGTGTTCACGTTTTATAACTCACATGTTATTGGTGGTTCTATCAATGATGAGTCCCTCCAGGGCATTCAGATGGGGACTAAAGGACAAATATTGTTGAGTCAGACATGATGTGTAATTCTAATGTTTTGCATCAACTAGCTCCAGTTACTCTATGAGTTATTCCCTGATTACATTTTAAATATTCACATGTATGTATATCACTAAATTGACCTGGGATGGCATATTTTAAATTAGAAATGAGGTTTTATATACTAACAGTGAATATCATAGGCTGTGAACATAGCAGTGCATATTCACAGATTAAGTAACTGTATCTTTATCTTAATGTATAACAGCATTTTTGTAGGGCTCTTAATTCCAGTTCAACTTTAGTTTGTAAGTCCCCCTTCTTATAATCCTGTCTGAATTCCTCATTCTCAATCACCTCCAGTCACCTTTTCTATTTTCACTCATCCTAGTTGTCTTTCCTGCCCAACAGTCAATAGACATTTTAATCTCACAATCTACTTTTTGTTAACTAAATCACCCTGCTGACATTTCAAAAATATGTAAAAGTAGCTGTTAGACATTCTGTTAAGTCCTCCTGGTGAAAATTGAAATGTATGGAGATTGCATCTTTGCATCATCTTCCTATATCCCACTTTTTTTTTTTTTTTTTTTTTTTT
>NW_022436949.1:303325-313521 GCF_009761245.1 Sapajus apella | reverse complement strand
GCTGGGATTACAGGCACGCGCCACCATGCCCAGCTAATTTTTTGTATTTTTAGTAGAGACGGGGTTTCACCATGTTGACCAGGATGGTCTCAATCTCTTGACCTCGTGATCCACCCGCCTCGGCCTCCCACAGTGCTGGGATTACAGGCTTGAGCCACCGCGCCCGGCCTTATATCCCACTTTTAAACATTTTTTACACTGAAAATAATAATTCTTCAAATGAATTTTTAGGTATCATACATGCCTAGTAAACTTCAAATCTGCAAGCGATGAATAGTTAAACTGCACAGGAAACACTTTTGTTTTTCAGATGTAGTTTTGCTCTGTCTCCAAGCTGGAGTGCAGTGGCAGATCTCGACTCTCTGCAACCTCTGCCTCTCGGGTTCAAGTGATTCTTCTGCCTCAGCCTCCTGAGTTAGCTGGGGACTACAGGCATGTACCACCATGCCCGGATAATTTTTAGATTTTTAGTAGAGATGGGGTTTCACCATATTGGATAGGCTGGTCTCAAACTCCTGACTTCCTGATCTGCCCGTCTCAGCCTTTCAAAGTGTTGGGATCACAGGCATGAGCCACTGCACCCAGCTAGGAAACACTTTTGTCAGACACACCAGCATTTTATTTTGTAGCATCCTTGGGCCATATTAAGGGTCTTGTTAAGCTGGCATCTCATAAAGTATATAGAATAAAACACCAATTTGGGGAGATGTTAAAAGGGAGTAGTAACAACATTAGCACTTGCTTTATTTAAACGTAGAAAATTAATTCAAAATATTAAAAAAAATTGGTGAATATATTTGTAATCAAGATAGGAAAGAACTTTCTGAGGATAACAAAACAGCATTAATCATAAAAGTATCAGTTATATTTTAGCACATGAAGCTTATTATAAAGCTCATGTAAGGTTACTGTATTTCACTTTAAACACCAAATGCAAAAACATTAGAGATTTGCCACATGGAGTGGTGATATGACCAATTTATTTGAACAGCAAAATTCTTTGTATCTAAAAGATATGGTAAATATGACTTAGCTCACTGACGACCTAACTTTTTAGAAGGAATTTTAGAATGAGTGTCCAGAAAACTATTTTCCCATGAATAATTCTGAGACTGAATTTCACAAACCTAAATTCCTCCCATCTCCAATATATATTATGACATCACCTTTCATTGTTGGCTTCAGCACAGATTTCTGATGTCAATTCATTGGGCTCAGGGAAAAGGATTAGAAGGTAAATAGGAAGAAACAACATAAATTCATAAACTCCTTTTTTTTTTTTTGGTTCAAATTGGCTATGATGGCACTACAAATTACAATGTGTTGTCTAAAAAATTCTCATGTAAGGCTGTTATTTGCCACATGGCACTTCATTTTTCTGTAGAAAGAAGTCTTTATGTGTTGCTAATAAAAATTGTTTAGGACTCTCAAAAAAGTCTTTATTACTGAACCTGATCATCATGTGTGACATCAAATTGAACTTAAATTTGCTTAAAATTTGTGCTCCATTTGTAGGCACACATTGTTCTTGCCCATTTTGATTTCCTAATTCTCAAGTCCCTCCACCAACTTCATGCTCTTCGTGAGTTACAGGTATCTTTGCTTTCTCTCAAATAGGATCAAGAGACTAAACCTAAGGTGAGAGCTCCATCCAATGTGATGATAGCTTTGGGTTTGGGGCACCGGCACTGAAGGGTGAGGGACAGATACAGGGTCTCTTACCACTTTCTTTCTGCTGAGGGCTCCTCTGCTGCTTGTCCAATGCTACCACCTTCTTTCTCCAAGTAGGATTCTCTCCTCTCTTGGATCGCTCTTGATAGAGTATCATATACAAGCATTCTGATAGTTTCCTAAGGGTTTTGGCTGCTAATTGCTAAGGGTCACAAATAATCTTTGAGTGCCAAGTGTCCCTCTTCTGACCTGATCTTACTTTTTCCACTTAGGTTCAAAAACAACATTACCTAAAGATGCTTATAGTCTTTTATGGAAAGCTGTTACTGCCATTGATGCCCCCAGTACTTTTCACCACTTAGATCAGTGAACTCACCCATTGTGGTCATAGTTGTCAGAACATAAGGTAGAAGCTGTTAATGAATCCATAATTCTACCAGAGAGTAAAAAACACATACAAAAAATAAAGTCAGATATTTTGGAAGGCAATCAGGATGTTAATCTCGATGGTATTTCAGGACACAAAAAGTAAAATCAGAGGAATTTGTAAAGTCAGAGAAATTCTGACAAAAACTAAAACAATTTCAGAGTACAGCACTAGTACTTCTGAGATGGTGTGTGTGTGTGTGTGTGTGTGTGTGTGTGTGTGTGTGTGTGTGTTTCTGTGTGTGAAAGAATACAGAAAAAAGGAAAGAAAATGTCAGAAAAATGAATGTTCCTATATCAATGGCTAGTTCCTGGCCATCCTTGGAAGGAAAAATAAACAAGTAGGTAAGTCAAGGATAGCCTAAATTATGTTTAAAAGATTTTGTGAACTGAAAGTAGATTATATTTTCAGAATGATTTTTTTTGGTCTGGATTAATTTTTTTAACTTATATATAAGGCTATATTTTACAAAATCAAGACTTCCTAGCACCCAAACTACTGGCTTGGCTAACTTATCTCTCTACAACTCCATTTCCTCATCTGCAAGTTAAGACACATGCAAAACACACTCCACATCTGTACACTTTGTAAACCATGCTGAATATTCAGCATTTTGCAAATACTGTTTTTTAAACAAGTTGCCCTCTACACCATATGTTATGCCATAAAAATCAGTATGTGGCAATATAAACTGATATAGTTTCAAATACATGAACATTCTCATCGAAGTAACACACTTCCAAGACTCAAGAATTAATGCTCTTAACCACAGTTTGCTAACTTTTCAAATGTTTAAATAAGTTGAAGAAACTGATTGCACACATTTCTTTGCTGCTGATAAAAACTGGGATTCTCTAAGAGTGTGCTGAGGTTTCTGAACTTACTTGACCATAGAACCTCTTTCTTACAGAGGAAATGTGTGAGAAACACATTTTGGAAACTATATTCAATGGTATTTTTTTATGTCTTTAAGTAAAAGTCCTCCTACACAAACTAATTTTGGACTCTGATCAATAGCTGAAACCTTTAAGCGCAGATTATTATTGTGCTATTCTTTCAGCCTGTGAGGAAAGGAGTGTTGAAGTTCAGATTATCAAATCTCGTTAGCCTGGTCTGAGGGCCATGAAAGGAACCTTTCAAGTTCTAAGTGGGTGTTCTCATGTCCTTGAATGGCTCATGGAAGGTCTCAGGAAAAAGAATACCTTTTACAAAAAGAAAGGCATCTGTAGGTATCCCCTGCCTTTCAGCAGGAAGAACAACTGGATTGGCTATGCAGAATACGCTAGTAAGTCATAACAGGAGAAAATGTTCAGAACACCAAAAAGGTAAGAATTTGACTTTCTGACATAGTCTTATTGGATGATTACTGGATTTTTCAGGTATCGTCTACTGACTGAGGAAGAGAACTGGAAGACACTCAAATTACTCTTCAGATCCAGATGACAAGCAAGGACCACTGAACAAGTTCCTTGGGACACTAATCTCCAAAAGGGGCACAAGACATTCATAGAGGTTACCTGAACTCCTTTCAGGGAGAGTATTACATGAAGTCTGAAATAATACTTTGATAAGCTGCTTGGGGGCACAGAATGACTTCCCCCATGGGACATGAATAAGTAGATAGCTAAATTGCCTTCTAAGGAAGGTGAGAATTGCAAACTCTCCTAAACTAACGTGGTCATGCAGAATTCTTAAATGCTTTTTGGTAGACAGTAGCAACCACAGAAGTTTGAGTTAGGTGAAGGGTTAGCTACACCTTTATAATCATGTTACCACGTTATAATGAAAAGTAGGTCTCCATATCTGCCACACATACAGATATTCATTTAACAAAACATTCAGTAGCAAGCAGGCACAGTGTGTAAGCTTCTGTAAGCTTTCTGAACTTTAGGTGCTCCAAGCATGAAAGGTTCATTCTCAACAGATTGCTAATATTCCAGAGGCCAAAATCTTCCTAAACCTTCCTGGAGATAGGACCATATGAGGATCAAGCCTTGGGTGTCATCTCTAAGTATACACTAAAGGCCACACTCATACTCATTTATCCTGTTTATGCAAGGGTGGGCTGTCTCCAAAATACTTGAGCTATTCACAGATCTTAAAATGTCATATAATTGTAACATCCATCATGCTGCCTTGTAAGCCACCAATCTCTAATAAAAACTCATTGGTGACCTTCACTGTAATAACAATATTTCAGGTGTTAATTGAGATGGGACCACTGAAGCCCTTTTGGTGGCCATTTCTGTGGAGTGGCTTCCTGAGCTGAACCCTAGCTCACCATCTTTGAACACAGCATCCACCATTAGGACAACCAGCCTCCCCTATGGGAAAGATTAAAGCAACCAGTAGATGCAAATTATCATGCTGCCTAAAATGTCCTATTTTTAAGAACATTAACAGGCATTGAGTGAGGCTTTTTAAATTTTTTTTCTATTTCTATTTTCCTATCTATTTTTCTGTTTCTATTTGCTGGGTCACAGACAGCAGCAAATTCCATACCTTCCAGATTACACCAGCTCATGCACAGTAGGTGTATAAATATCAAAGCTCTCAGTCTACCACCTTATGCTCCAGAGATGTGACCCTAGCACGTCTTTGGACGTGAACTAGGGAAACCCAAGACAGAGCTGGATTTCTGGGAGTTTTTCCTTATAAGCCCTGGACCTGCTTACCTGTAGGCCAGACTGCTTCAGGGGCCACTGCCATTCAGAAGAGCCTGGGGTCAGCTCAGCCACGAAAATGACACAAGTCTCAGGTCTCGTGTTTTCCATACGGTTTTCTCTAAGAGGGAGAAATTTATTCAAGATCCTGTTAGCAGTTTCATCTCCTGCTGCCTTTCAGTTTTATGGCTTTTCCTTTCTTCCTTTTTTATTTTTAATTTCCCAAAACTAAGATTGTTAAATCAAATCTTTACCCCATTCCTGGCAAGTAACAAGGTTACTGCTATTTGGCCCTACACCCATGGTCCTCCTGCACCATGAGGATAAGGGGACTCTGTGAGGTCCCTGGGAGGGGAAAGGAATGTCAATTAGTGATCTCCACAGCTCTGGTATAAGCAAACTTTCCTGTCTGTGGGCCCCAGAAACCTCCATCTAGTTCCCCCACCAAAACTTTACATGATTTTAATCCTCCTGATGAGGATGAGAGGACAACATTAGCCAACAGAGAGGGCAGAGGATGGGATGGGACTCCCTTGCTCAGAGACCCTCACCTCTAGGTCCTTACCTTACCTCACATTGAGAACAAGTGAGTACTGGGATAAGAACTCTGTGTCCATGGCAACCCCAAACAGAATCCTGGTACTCTTGAGATTCTCGAAGAGTGCGGAATAGAATAAGCTTGGTCCAAGACTGCAGACTTAAAAACAGATGCTGTTCTGCCACACATGCAGATACTCATTAAAGATGAGGGAGAAGGGCATGGGGTAGAGGAGAATGTACCAAAACCAAAGACCCCAAAATAATAACCTCAGAGCAGAGACTATCCCTCCAGTTATTTTTTCTTTTGTATGTAATGGAGAAGATTCTTCTTATTTACTCTGATGAAGAAGTTTACATCAAGTGTTCGGCTTCCTTTGTGGGTTAGAGAGAATAACTAGAGGGCTCAGTGTTTTCTAGACAATATTAAATATCACTAACATAGGCAAGATTGATAGGACTTGGGGGGAAACTTCATTTACTCAAGCTGTCATTTTATAAGATTGTGAGAAAAAGAAAACAAACAGTTGTACATTCAAAATACACTCATATTCTACCTAGAAGGGAGGATTTTGAATGTTCTTACAGCAAAGAAATGGTAGATGTTTAAGGGAATGGGTATGCTAATTACTATGATTTGATCATGATACAATGTACAAATGTACTGAAACATCACATTGTACCTCATAAATATGTAGTTTATTATGTGTCAATTAAAATTTTGATTACAAGAAAAAATAAACTTCAATTGTAAGAAAACAACCCAACTTTTAAAAAATGGGCAAAATATGTGAACATATACTTTACACTAATAAAGATTATTAGTGTAAATCTAATAAATCAGGAATAAATAGAAAACCTAAACAGACCAATCATGAGTAATGAAATTGAATCCACAGTAAAAAGTAACCCAACAGTGAAAAGCCTAGGACCCACTGGTTTCACTAATGATGTCACCACCAAATTCTACCAAACTTACAAAGACAAACTAATACCAATTCTCCTCAAACTAAGTTGAAAAGGAGGGAATTTTTCTTCAGTCTACTAGGCTAGCAATACCCCGATACCATAACCAGATAAGAATGTAACAACAACAAAAAAATATAGCGACATTCTAATATCCCTGATAAACACAGATGTAAAAATCCTCAACAAAATACTGACCAACTGAATCCAACACCACATCAAAAAGATAACATACCAGGATCAAGTGGGATTTGTGCCAGAAATGCAAAGGTAGTTCAACATACGCCAATTAACAAAAATGACACATCACATCAACAGAATGAAGGACAAAAACCTTATGATCATTTCAAGAGATGTAGACAAAGCATTTGATAAAATTCAAAATCTCTTCACGATAAAAACTCTCAACAAACTAGGCATTGAAGGAGCATATTAATACCTCAACATATAAAGGCTACATATGACAAACCCACAGTTAACATCATACTATCATAGCTTTCAGCTTTTCCTCTAAGAACTAGAACAAGACAAGGATGTCTATTTTCACCACTGCTATTCAACACAGTACTGGAAGTCTTAGCTAGAGAAATCGGGCATTAGAAACAAATACAAGACTTCCAAATTGGAAAAGAGGAAGTAAAATTGTCCCTCTGCAGATGACATGATCTTGTATCTAGAAAAACCTAAAGACGCCACCAAAAACTCTTAAATCTGATAAATAAATTCAGTAAAGTTGTAGGATACAGCCGGGTGCAGTGGCTCACGCCTGTAATCCCAGCACTTTAGGAGGCCGAGGTGGGTGGATCACGAGGTCAGGAGTTCAAGACCAGCCTGGCCAATATGGTGAAACCCCATCTCTACTAAAAATACCAAAGGAAATTAGCCAGGCATGGTAGCAGGCACCTGTAATCCCAGCTACTCAGGAGGCTAAAACAGAGAACTGTTTGAACCCGGGAGGCAGAGGTTGCAGTGAGCTGAGATTGCATCACAGCACTCCAGCCTGGGTGACAGAGCGAGACTCTGTCTCAAAAAAAAAAAAGATGTGCAAAGGGTCAGGCATGATGGCTCATGCCTGTAATCCCAGCACTTTGGAAGGCTGATGCAGGTGGACCACTTGAGCCCAGGAGTTTGAGACCAGCCTGGGCAACATAGCAAAACCCCGTCCCTACAAAAACATATGAAAATTAGGCTGGGTTTGGTGGCTTATGCCTGTAATCCCAGCACTTGGGGAGGCTGAGGTGGTAGGATTGCTTGAGCTCAAGAGTTAAAGCCCCACCTGGGCAACATAGTGAGACCTCATCTCTACAAAAAATCAAAAAATGAGGTGGGAGGATCACTTAAGCCCAGGAGGTTGAGGCCAGAATAAGCAGTGATTGCACCACTGCACTCCCACCACTGTCTCCAAAAATATATATATATACACACACACACACGTGGGCAAACACATACACACGCACGCACACACATACACACACATACTTAGCTGGACATAGTGGCATGTGCCTGTGGTCTCAGCTACTCTGGAGGCTGAGGCAGGAGAATCATCTGAGCCCAGGAAGTGGAGGCTGCAGTGACTCATGATTTCGCCACCAACTCCAGCCTGGAAAACAGGAGCAAAACCCTGACTCCAATAAATAAATAAATAAAAAGTGTGCAAAGAACATAAATAGATATTTCTCCAAAGATGACATACAGGTATATGAAAACATGCTCAACATCACTAATCATTAGGGAAATGCAAATTAAAACCACAATGAGATATCATCTTCACCCAGTGAGAATGGCTATTATTAAAAAGACAAAATAGTAATGGATGTGAGTGAGGATGTGGAGAAAAGGGAACTCATACACACTGTTGGGTGGAATGTAAATTAGTACAGTCACTATGGAAAATAGTAAGGAGATTTCTCAGGAAACTGAAAATAGAACTACCATACAATCCAGCAATGCCACTACTGGGTGTTTATCCAAAGGAAAGAATGCCAGTATATCCAAGGGATGATACCTGTATTTCCATGTTTACTGCAGCACTAGTCAAAACAGCAAAAATACAGAATCAACCTAAGTGTCCACCAACATACAAATGGATTAAAAAAAATGAGATACACACACACACACACACACACGTATTATTCAGCCATAAAAAAAGAATGAAATCATGTCATTTGCAGCAACATGGATGGAACTGATAAAATTCAAAATCTCTTCATGATAAAAACTCTCAACAAACTAGGCATTGAAGGAGCCTATTGTTATTGTTACATGAAGTAAGCCAGGCACCGAGAGACAAATATTGCATGTTATCATGTATGTAGGAGCTAAAAAAGTTGATGGCAGATAGATAGATACCAGAGACTGGGAAGGGTGTGTGGGTTGGGAGGGAAGAGTGGTTGGTTAATAACAGTTAGATAGAAGGAACAAGTTCTAATGTTCTATAGCAGAGTAGGGTGACTACAGTTAACAACAATGTATGTGTATTTCAAAATAGCTCTATGAGAAGACTTGAAATGTTCCCAACATATAGAATGACAAATACTCAAAATGACAGATACCTTAAATACCCTGATTGATCATTACACATTTTATGCATGCAACAATATATCAGTGTACCCCATAAATATGTACAAATATTTGTCATGTACCAATTAAAAAGAAACAAAAATTTTAAAAATACAATATATAGACCGGGCGCAGGGGCTCATGCCTATAATCCCAACACTTTGGGAGACTGAGGCGGGCAGATCACGAGGTCAGGAGATCGAGATCATCTTGGCCAACATGGTGAAACCCTGTCTTTACTAAAAATATAACAAAAATTAGCTGGGCGTTGTGGCGCACGCCTGTAGTCCCAACTATTCGGGAGGGGGAGGCAGGAGAATTGCTTGAACCCAGGAGGCAGACACTGCAGTGAGCCGAGATCGCACCATTGCACTACAGCCTGGGCAAGAGTGCGAGTCTTCTCTCAAAAATAAAAAAAAAAAAGTTACACAATGGAATATTATTCAGCATTAATACACTCCAAGTTGGATGAAGCTTGAAAACATACTAAAGAATGCATAAAAGATCACAAATTGGCTGAGCGTGGTGGCTCACACCTGTAATCCTAGCACTTTGGGAGACTGAGGCAGATGCTGGTCAGGAGTTCCAGAGCAGCCTGGGCAACATGACTGTGGTGGCTCACGCCTGTAATCCCAGCACTTTGGGAGGCCGAGGCGGGGGATTACTGGAGGTCAGGGGTTCGAGACCAGCCTGGCCAACATGATGAAACCCCATCTCTACCAAAAATGCAAAAATTAGCTAGGCGTGGTGGCGCGTGCCTGTAATCCCAGCTATTTGGGAGTTGATGCAGGAGAGCTGCTTGAACCTGGGAGGTGGAAGTTGCAGTGAGCCAAGGTCGCACCACTGCACTCCAGCCTGAGCGACAGAGCAAGACTCCATCTCAAAAATAATAATAGTTTTTTTTAAAAAGTGCCTTTCTTGCTCATTCCATGTCTCATCACAACGCTATTAGGCAGGTATTAACGGCTTAACATGACTGTAATAGAGGAAATCTGGGCCTTAGATTCCACGCCCCATCCCCACCCCGCCCAAGGCCCGACAGCCAATGCCTAAGGAGGTTCAATCAACAGTAGTCTGTATTATTACTATCTTATTACCACTCTCTCCGTGGAGTTCCAGCAAGGAGGGGTTCCACACCTCGCTGGGGACCAGTTCTGAGCAGGGCTCCGAGCACCCTCTCTAGGCAGTGGCGCGAGGACCCGCGGGGGCTCCAAGGCTCCTCGCGGGCTTTGTGGGTCCTCACAGAAATGGCGGGGCAGTGGGACGAGCTCCTCAGGCGGCGCAGGCTGAAAGGTCCCTCCGCATCCAGAAAGCTCGCCTGGCCCTTATTGGTGAGGTTAGGCCCCCAGTTCATATCCTGGGGAAACCACGAA
>NW_022436949.1:132875-303315 GCF_009761245.1 Sapajus apella | reverse complement strand
GTGGGTCCCGCCCCCGGCGTGGGTCCCGCCCCCGGCGTGGGTCCCGCTGCGCAGCGCCTCCTGCCGGAGCTACCGCGCGTGGTTCCTTCCTTCTGCCAAACGGTCAGTGAGCATCAACCACAGGCTAAACTGGGGTTTTGTGAGCAGACACACAGGGGCCGCGACCTCGAAGAAGACAAGACGAGCAAGCGAAAGTCACTGCACAGTGTGAACACTGCTGGAATGAAGAAAGGGCCAAGACAAAGTCTCCTAGAGGGATATATAGATATTTTTTTGAGACAGAGTCTCGCTCTTTTGGCAGGCAGGCTGCAGTGGCACGATCTCAGCTCACTCCAACCTCTGCCTCCCGGGTTCAAGCGATTCTCCTGCCTCAGCCTCCCGAGTAGCTGGGATTACAGGCGGGCGCCACCACGCCCAGGTTTGTCTTGAACTCCTGACCTCAGGTGATCCACCCGCCACCACCTCCCAAAGTGTTGGGATTACAGGCATGAGCCACCGCACTCGGCCCCTTTCTTTTATTTTGAAAGAGGTGTCCCTCGGCTGGGCGCGGTGGCTCACGCCTGTAATCCTAACACTTTGGAAGGCCGAGGTGGGCGAATCACAAAGCCAAGAGATGGAGACCATCCTGGACAATAAGCGAAACCCTGTATCCACAAAAAATAAAAAATTAGCTGGGAGTAGTGGTGCACACCTAGTCCCAGCCGCTCCAGAGGCTGGGGCAGGGGAATAGCTTGAACCTGGGAGGCAGAGGTTGCAGTGAGCCGAAATTGTGCCACTGCATCCAGCCTGGCAACAGAGCGAGACTCTGATTCAAAAAAAAAAAAAGCGGAGGTGGGGGTGTGGGTAACCTCCCATATAGGCACCGAGGAATGAAAGCTAAGCAGAACCCTGGCACAGTTAGGGCTTGAGGAATATCTCACTTTATAGTGTTACTACTCAGCTATTTCCTTCTATATATCCTTTACATAATCATATATTAGTTTATAGAAATAGGGCTTGAAGACTCCCTTTATATAATCCTCTATATATAATCATATAATAGTTGATAGTATGAGTGCCTAAAGAATATTTCCCTACATATATACCTATAATTATATCTTAGCTTATAATCGGAGGAATTCCTACAGCAGACACAGTGCAGAGCATGAATTAAGGGAAAGACAGTTATACCAGGACAAGAATCCATGGCCCAGGCGGCAGCTTTCAGTATCGTAAAGATACCTGCTGTATAGCGGGCTTGGAGCGAGAACCACTCCTCCTGATAAAGGAGTTGTAGGACCTTCCTCCAGTTCTTGTCGAAGGCTGCTCTCAGAACGGCAATCCACCTTGGTGACTGTGAACTTTATCAGCTCTTGCTACTGTGCTGCTTGAAAAGCATCTTCCCATAGAATCCATTGGAAGCTGCCAGAAGGTGGCGGTAACCTTGACAGCTCTGTCACTGCTATGTGACTTAAAGCATCCTCCCATAAATCTTCTTAGAAGTAGTTTCCCATAGATAGAAGTATCACACCCTGCACCCTCTTCACGTCGCACGGCCCACCTTCAAGCCTTGGTGACCTAATGGGGGTGGACCCCTTACTGCACACGGCACTTGCCTTTGTGGGAACGGGCCCCTTGCTGCACACTGTCCACCTCCTGGCCTAGGTGACCTGATGGGGGTGGACCCTATGTTTTATTGCTCACGACCCTATCACTATCCTTAAAGATGATTTCACTCACTGCCCTACGCCCTATCCTATACACAATAAATACTCATGCTTCTGGATATTCGGGGCCTCGCCAGCCGTTCGCCGGCCTTGCCTCGCCGGCCTTGCCTCGCCGGCCTTGCTGACCTTGCCTGACTCTGCTTATAGGTGGCGTGGCACCCCGAACCCAGCTGCATTTTCTTTGTACTTTTGTGTCCTGTCTCTTTTTTTCTCGGATCCTGCGCCTCAGCACAGCATAAGGCTCACCGCACGACCCTGTGGGGCACTCAGCCCTACATCTGGCTCCCAATGTGCCCTACCTGGGGGGGGCGCCGGGGGAGAGATGAAGATGGCTAATTATAAGCACTGTGGTCCATGGCTCTCATGGAAAAGAGTGAAACAGTGAGTCAGCACCAACTGAAATATCCAGGTTCTCACATTGGGACTGACTAGGCAGATGGCTTGACCCACAGAGAATAGAGAAATGCCGGGTAGGACAATGGTCCACCTGTGAGCAGCATGGAGCCTATATAATTAAGGGGCGGTGTGGCATGGGATGGCTGCCATTTCTGCGGTTAGGTTGACTCAGCTGTTGTAGCCTGCTGGCTCCTGGGATTCCAGGTGGTCCTGGCGAGGAGGAGAAATCCCCAACAACACAGCACAGCTGCTGTGCCAAATTGTGGCCAGACTGCCTCTTTAAGTGGGACCCTGACCCATCCCTCCTCACTAGGCGGGTCTTCCCTGTGGGAATTTCAGCAACTCCAGACAGGATTATATGGACAGAACTCTGATCTCTCCCTGGGTTGGAGTCCCTGGTCAGGGGTGGTGGGAGGCGGGGGGCGGGGGGCAGTGGACGTCTCTGTGGTTCAATCAACTTAGTCTTTCCAGTCTGCTGGCTCTGGAGAGTCCAGGAAGGGTTCCCGCAATGCAGCACAGCTGCTCTACCAAAAAGCAGCCAGACTGCTTCTTTAAGCAGGCCCTTGAATCTGTGCCTGCTGACTGGGTGAGACCTCCCAACAGGGGTGTCCAGACACCTCCTACAGGAGCATCTGTACCTGCAGCAGATCAGTACCCACCCTGGGTGGAGCTCCAAGAGGAAGTGGCAGGCTGCCATCTTTGCTGTTTTGCAGCCTTCACTGATGATACTTCCAGGAAAGGGGAAAACCTGGACAACTAGGGTCTGCAGCAACCCCCCAGCAAACCACGGCAGCCCAGCGGAAAAGTGGCCTGTTAAAAGAAAAACAAACAGAAAGCAACAACAACAGCATCAACAAGAAAGATCACACACACACACACACACACACACACACACACACACACACAAAACCCATGCAAAGCTGTTACCTTCAGAAACTAACAGAGGAACAGAAAACCAAACACCGTATGTTCTCACTTAGAAGTTAGGGCTGAACAATGAGATCACATGGACTCATGGCCGGGAACAACACTTACTAAGGCCTTTTTCGGGGAAGGCCTGATGGCGGAGGGAGAGCATCAGGAAGAATAGCTAATGGATGCTGGGCTTAATACTAAGGTGATGGGTTGATCTGTGCAGCAAACCACCATGGTACACATTTACCTATGCAATAAACCTGCACATCCTGTACATGTACCCTGGAATTTAAAATAAGTTGAAGGAAACAAAAACAAAAATAAACACTTTTTAAATATTTGTTAAACGGATAGGATTGTTGGCATAATTTATAAAAATTTTATTCTTGTTATTCTATAACAAATCTAAATAATATTTGTGTTAAGAAATATCAGTAATCATAAGTTTTTTATATACCCATATATTTTCCAATAGCATGACACTGTCCACTGTCCAGATATTTAGAAATAGGCTATTTGGGAAAGAAAGAGCTTGCTGAACTCTGGAACATACAAATTAGATACAATTCTAGGTTTTTGAACCTTGGAAAAGGAAGGGTAATTTCCTATGAATAATTTTTTCACAACTGTGTTTCTTTTTTTTTTTTTCTTTTTTTTGAGTCGGAGTTTTGCTCGTTACCCAGGCTGGAGTGCAATGGCGCAATCTCTGCTCACCGCAGCCTCCGCCTCCTGGGTTCAGGCAATTCTCCTGCCTCAGCCTCCTGAGTAGCTGGGATTACAGGCACGTGCCACCATGCCCAGCTGACTTTTTGTATTTTTAGTAGAGACGGGGTTTCACCATGTTGACCAGGATGGTCTCGATCTCTTGACCTTGTGATCCACCCGCCTTGGCCTCCCAAAGTGCTGGGATTACAAGCGTGAGCCACCGCGCCCGGCTGCGTTTCTTATATTCATACCCAGGTATCTTAATTGTTGTATTACCAATTTGCTTCACGAGATGGAGATATGAGGCCCAAGAACTACAAATGCCCTCAAAAAGGAAATATAACTCTTGATATTTTGAAAAACACAATTTATTTACAGAAGAGAAACTACAGCTTGTAAGATGTCATCTTAAGGGAGACGATTTTCCATGTAATAAATTCTTGGCCCCAGGGAGAAACATTTGCTGGATTGACAGTGAGTAGTTTACTAGTTAATATTTTGTCAGTGAACTGAGTGGATTTGTTCATTCATTGACCCGCTTATGTATTCATTTTTTTATTCATTGACCAAACACTTAGTTTGTCCAACACTGTTAGGCATTGGTATACAAAAATATAGAGGACACAATCCCCACTCCTCAAGAAGCTCACAGCCTCTGTCAAGTAGGAGAGAAAAGTATGTAAACTATTAATCAGAATACATTCAGGGCAGAATTACAGAATGGGTTTACACCAGGTTTGCTGGTTGCACCAAGAGAGAAATGGCTGGCTCTTATTGAGTAAGAGAAGATGCTTGGGATGAGTTTCAAGGGATGAATAATTCAGAGGCAGTCAAGAATGAGAATAAGACTACAGCAATAGTCCAGACATAACTTGGTGAGGGCCTGAACCAGGTGGGTGCCTGTGGGGATAGAAAGGAGGAGATAAGTGCACAAGATGTAGAGGAGGTAGAATAGGTTACACTTGATGGCTCGATGGTTGTTGGGATCGGAGGGGAGAAGGAAATTTTCTAGATATTTGAAGCTGCGGAGGTCAGGATAAAAATTCAACATGACTAGGAGAAATTGGAAACAATTTTAATAAGGCACCTCTATTCATATCTTAAATTGTAAACTGCCTTCCCACTCTTTCCCTTTTCTTGAGATCTCACCCCATTCTCTGTTTACTCTGGCATGTAAACGTATTCTTCCTGCCAAATGAGTCAGTTTCAGTCTAGATTTGTGCTGACATGTATTAAATTTCCTGTAAAAATAAGAAACTAGTATGTCATCTCTCTCTCTTTCTCCCCTTTCCTCCCTCTCTCTCTATTTCTCTCTCACACACACACACACACACACAAACACAGACACCATGCGCATCCATGCACACACACAGACAAGTATATAGAAAAAGTATAGTGTCACCTTTGTAGAAAATATATGGAATTACTATGCATAGAGCACAAAAACAATCTTGTGCTTATAATGTACCCCACGAAACCGTGTGGTTGTTACTCTCAGGTGTTCTTAGATTCTGAAATGAAAGATGTGACTTACTGCAGACATTTCATGCTCATCTATTTGGAATAGTTCTAAGTTTTTTTTTTTTTTTCTCGTAAAATCCTATTATTTATGCAAAAGATTGGAAATCTAGAGTTTTTTTGTTTCCAGTCTTTCTCTTAATACCCATGAATTTAACTGTTCTCATGTAACATGCATGTATTTAATTGTATTCATCCCTAACACGGGCCATATAATAATACACACTCGGTGAGTATGAGATTCATTGAGAAACAGGCTTGCCATGACCCCCTAACCAGCCCAGACAGCTGATGGAGGCAATTTGAGGTGGGGAGAGACAGAGAAGAGACGGTGAAGTCAGAGAGAGCACTTTCCCTACAGGCAGAGTCAAGAAGGGCCAGAAAAAAATTAAACTTCAAAAGTTCTGAACTTGCTTTAAAAACCTTTGTGTTTTTTATTTGCATAGTGATGAAGCAAAAAGAATTTAGGTGTGTATATTTGAGTTCCGTCTAGGGATTCTCCCAGCCTCCTGTCTACGTCATTATCTGTATCCACGGCACCTCTGTTTACAGCCAAACCCTTGTCTACACTTTAATGCACTTCCGTATCCTCTCATCTTCTCAGGTCTGGATCATCCTGGTGGTACAAACAGAGTGGACGGAGGAGCACTGTGAGTAACATAAATGATGTTTGACAACTAGAACAAACTCAGCAAGTACAAACTCCACCTGGCTTGGCAGCATATTTTTGAAAAACTTTGTACAGCATTCAAGTCGAAATTGTTTCAGATGTAACATGAGCCAATGGAAGGAGTATAAGAAGTTTACATCAAAAGGTCTTGGTTCGTAGACTTCCTTGGAAAAGTGGTTGATTCTAGGACTGGGTGAGGGAAAATCTAATTGAGCATGAAAATCTTGTGATGTCAGAAAACAAGGAAGGACTCAAAACAACAACAGCTTACCCCTCAATGATAGGGTCACATCGATACAAGAGCCCACCCAAAGGAGTTCCCAATGGCCAAAGCTGGAACAATTTGAGCAAAAAAATAACGATAGTATTTGATTCTAATCTAGTTGAATAAAATAAATATCCATCAGTCCATACATATCAATAGAAATAAATAAGTGAATGAGTAAATACATAAATAAATGGGGGAGAAGTGATACCTCTGCCTTACAGGAGAATTGTAATTAATGAACACAGGAGAAATGAGGAAAATACAAAGTAACTGTTGGGTAGACAACACAATGATAATTGTTGCAGGCAAGATCTACTGGTAGTCTCAAATCCATGGGTGAAAGTTTGAGGTATAACAGGGTATCAATGTGTCTCCTCTAAGATAACTATCATTCACGAAGGAAAATGTAGTAGGTTTACGGTGGAGAAACCTGACAGATGCCATCTTAACCAAGTGACCGAGGTTAATGGACATCAACGTCGTGCACTTTCTGATATGATGCACTGAGAAGGGCACCTCCCCTCTGTAATATTCTCTCTAGACATTTATAACCTCAACCTAATCATGAGAACACCAGACAACCCCAGCTGAGGGACATTCTACAAAATACCTGACCAATACTTTTCAAAAGGGTCAAGGTCATAGAAGGCAGAGCCTGAGACACTCTCCCAGATTGGAGAAGACTGACAAGTGGTACCTAAGTGCAATGTGGGATTCTGAATTAGATCCAACAACACGAAAAAAAAAAAAAAAAAGACACTAGGGAGAAAACTCATAAAATTCAAATTAGGTCTGTAATTTAATAGTATTGTACCAATGTTAATGACGTTAATTTTTTGGTTTTGATCTTTATGCGTAATTATTGACATTAGGGAAAGCTGGGTGAAAGTTATACATAAACTCTCTGCACTATTTTTGTAACTTTTCCATAAGTCTTATTTTTTAAGGCCTTGGTTCAAGTCTGAGCTCTAGCACTTATTAGCTCTGTGACCTTTCTGGGCCTCAGTTTTCTTACTAAACAGTGAATTAGGATGGATGACCCCTCATCTGTTCTGGAGAACTATGGAGAGGTTCTCACCCACAATGTTTGCCTTCCTTTACTTCGGCAAGCTACACAGTCACTGATCAGCAGTTGTGGAAATGGAGAATCTTGCAAATAGTCATGAAATTATATTTGTAGGTATTAATAATTTATCTCTGACATTCAACTTTCCCCCTAGAGGCAGAGTGATGTAGAATTGTTCCCAGCTTGTTGGGTGTTAGAAACTGCTTTAGCGGATATTATGCCAAGAGGAAACTTACCCAAAAGTCTTGTTAAAGAGAGTATTTGGACTAGAAGAAAACACAATACAGTATCACCTACTAAAGAGTAATGGAATTATGAGTGGTCATTTTGTTTCAAAGCTTCCTTAATGTTATTGTCTTTTTAGAATTAAAATTATGTTTACCAAAAAAAGTGCTTGTACTTGGAATAGATAGAGGTATTGTTGAAACTTACCAGCTCTCTAATCCTAGCAACTAGGAAGAATATCTCGAGAATGCTTTGGCAGTTAAACAACAAAACAGCTTGGCAGTGATCACTTCCCTTGACACCCTCCCACACGCCCACATACACATTTCTCTTAACCACCACGGACATTCCAGGCTCTCTCCTTCCAACAGCATCTGCCTCCCTGTGAGAACTCTTCCATGGGACCTTCATTCCTGCAGAAACAGAGCATCTAATAAAAATAGAAATCTGAGTTCAGGGATGCAATACCTCAAACTAGGAGGGTTCCCCTTTTCATTATTCTATCTAATTTTGGCAAGATTTTCTTTAGTCTTTAAAATCAGGTCTCTTCCTCTTGACCATTCCATCTTTTTCTCTTATTTCAAAATTCTACTCATCAAGCTTCTTCAACACAACAAAATGTCTTTAACACTTTACCTCTCCTTGTACAGTATTTGTTATAGGAAGTTTGGTGGGTTTTTTTCTCCTTTTATCAAGTTTACTAGAAAATTTCTCTGATCAAATCTTCAGAGGGCTGAGCTGGGCATCGTGGCTTGTGTCTGTAGTCCTAGCTAACTGGGAGGCTGAGGCAAGAGGATTGCTTAAACCCAGGAATTCAAGGCTGCAGGGAGCTCTGATCTACCACTGCACTCCAGCTTAGGTGACAAAGTGAGACCTCATCTCCTAAAAAAAAAAAAAAAAAAAAAAAAAAAAATTGCCCACCATGGTGGCTTATTCCTGTAATCCTGGTGCTTTAGGAGGCCAAGGTGGGAGGATCACGTAAGGCTAGGAGTTCACGTCCAGCCTGGCCAACATAGCGAGACCCTGTCTCTACAAAATATAAAAAATAAAAACAAAAATAAATATAGAGTAGAAATAATGCAGAAAACTCTCTGACAGCCTATTTAGAATGGTTTGCTTTCAGAAGAACGAGCAAGACCTTCTTTCATTTTTTTTTCTTTTTTGAGACAGAGTCTCATTTTGTCGCCAGGTGCCAGGCTGGAGTTCAGTGGTGTGATCTCGGCTCACTGCAACCTCTCCCTCCCAGGTTCAAGCAATTCTCCTGCCTCAGCCTCCCGAGTAGCTGGGACTACAGGTGCATGCTACCACGCCCAGCTAATTTTTGTATTTTTAGTAGAGACGGGGTTTCGCCTTGTTGGCCAGGATGGTCTCGATCTCTTGACCTTATGATCCGCCCACCTCGGCCTCCCAAAGTGCTGGGATTACAGGCATTAGCCACTGCACCTGAACTAGCAAGACTCTTTTATGGACTCACCCTATGAAGTGCTTCCACCCACGTGACTCAAGGAAAGCACATGCTCTCTGAATTACTCAGCATCATTACAGCAATAAGAGAACGACACGTGGGCAGTATTGGTGCTAAGTCATTACTTGTTGGTATTACGTGACTCGTTGTAGTTGCCTGAAGCTCCACTCAGTTGTTTAATGTCAGTTATTTTCTTGAAGGTTGCTCTTTTACCACAAGTCCTAGGCTCTACCATGGAGTGGCTTTAATCGTTGCCTGGATTAATACAGATATCTGACGTTTTAGCCCTTTGAGCACCAAAACAAAAAATATTTTCTAAACTGTTCTCTATGGAATTTTCATGTATTTATCCTTCCTCACATTTAAAATAGAGCATATTCTAGGCCCACACTTTTTTTTAATTCTTAGGTCATACTTTTAGTTTTTGTTGTGTTTTTTTTTCCACTTTTGCTGTCAAGGTATCACCCTACTATTACCAATGTGCCTCATTGTACTTTTCAGCTACTTCTAATTTGATGTAGGCTTGAAAATGAAATAGGTGAGATCATAAAATAACATGTAAAATAACAGTCCTATAGGGAAGCATGTGTGATAACCTCTCACATTAACAACATACATGAGCTTTGAGTATGATCCAGAAGAAGGAAACTAGAAAGAAAATAAAATGATTCATTGGACTCGATTCTTGAAACTGTCTCTTTTGAGCAGCCAAGTTATAAAAACATAAGATTATATTATTCTTTGAGATATATTTCATAGATAATAAAAAGCACAGCTCAGTGTACAGCTTAATGAGTTTTGGCAAATGCAAACACCTTTGCAACTATTACCCAAAGCAGGATACAGAACATTTGCATCACCCCTGGAAGTTCCCTTGTGCTGTTTCAGGCCAATGCTCATGCCCTACACACACACCCACAGGCAATGTTGTTCTGATTGCCATAGCTATAGATTGGTTTGCTTGCCTTTTAACTTCACATAGATAGAATCATATCATGGCCGGGCACAGTTGCTCACACCTGTAATCCCAGCATTTTGGTAGGCCAAGGTGGACAGATCACGAAGTCAAGAGTTCAAGAC
Source organism: Sapajus apella (assembly GCF_009761245.1). Taxonomy (NCBI): domain Eukaryota; kingdom Metazoa; phylum Chordata; class Mammalia; order Primates; family Cebidae; genus Sapajus; species Sapajus apella. Next base: position 293,301 of record NW_022436949.1, on the reverse strand, counting down.
CATCCTGGCCAACATGGTGAAACCCCATTTCTACTAAAAATGCAAAAATTAACTGGGCATGGTGGTGGGCGCCTGTAATCCCAGCTACTCGGGAGGCTGAGGCAGAGAATCATTTGAACTTGGGAGGTGGAGGTTGCAGAGCTCAAATGGTGCCATTGCACTCCAGTCTGGGTGACAGGGCAAGACTCCATCTCAAAAAAAAAAAAAAAAAAAAAAAAATCATAAAAAAGAATCATACTGTAAGCACTCTTCTATTAATATATCTGACTTCTTTGGTTCAATATATTACATTGGAGGCTCATGAGGTTGCATGTATTCGAGGTTCTCTTTTTTGTTGTTAATAGTGCATTGTACAAATATAGCACATTTTGTTTATCTATTCTTCTGCTGATGGAATTTGGGTTGTTTACAACATGGAGATATTCAGAATAAAGCCCTATGAATATTTAAGTGCAAGTCTTTTGTACACGTATGTTTTCATTTCTTACTACTTGTTTTTATAATTACTCATATGCACAAAATCATTTCTTAAATGCTATTTATTAGCTTTTAATTTTTCTAACCTATAGACAAAACAAGTGAAATGTAACTGTAATTATAGTAGAGACTAAACAGTAGAGAAAAGAGCATGGTAGGTAAAAGGAACAGCATGTGCAAAGGCCCTGAGGAGGAAACAGCTTGATGTATTGAAGAACCTGAGACCATGTGACTAGGGTACAGCGTTTGAAAAGAATAGTGGCAGGAGATGAGGATGACTGGAGTCCAATTAAGAACAGCCTAGTAGGCCATATTAAGCATGTTACATTTTATCGGAAGTGAATCTGATTAATAGTTTTAGGAAGCAGAATCATATGGTTCATTATTTTCTGTGGAGGGAATGCAAATATAAAAGGGGAACAGACCAGGTACAGTGGCTCACACCTGTAATCCCAGCACTTTGGGAGGCCGAGGGCAGTGGGTCACCTGAGATCAGTGGATCACCTGACCAACATTGTAAAACCCTGTCTCTACTAGAAATACAAAAATTAGCTAGGTGTGGTGGCAGGTGCCTGTAATTCCAGCTACTCGGGAGGCTAAGGCAGGAGAATCACTTGAACTTGGGAGGCAGAGGTTGTAGTGAGCTGAGATTGCACCACTGTACTCCAGCCTGGGCAACAGAGCGAGACTCTATCAAAAAAAAAAAAAAAAAAAAGAAGAAGAAGAAGAAGAAAAGAAAAGAAAAAAAGGGCAGGAGGGGAACACAAGAAGTTACTGTAGTAAATCTTCAGAGATACGGACATGCCATTAGGCTAGAGATGAAAAGACCTGGGCAGATGTGAAACAGATTTGGAAGTAGAATTTGAACTTATGGCATCTACGTAAACAAATGAATTTCCATCTTAAAAAAAAAAAAGGACCACTTTAGGAGGTTGAGACAGGTGGATTACCTGTCAGGAGTTCTAGAAAACCTGGCCAACATGACCACACCTCATCTCTACTAAAAATGCAAAACTTAGCCAGGTGTGATGCCAGGTGCCTGTAGTTCCAGCTACTCGAGAGACTGAGGCAGGAATACTGCTTGAACCAGAGGTGGAAGTTGCAGTGAGCTGAGATCATGCCAGTGCACTCCAGCCTGGGCGACAAAGAGACTCCGTCTCGAATGAATGAATGAATAAATAAATAAAGCTTAAAAAGGAACCAAAAATTCAAGTGAATTACCAAGTGCTAATTCTGAAATCTTAATTTGTTATTTGTGGGGGGAGGATATGGGCCTGATGATTTTCTGTGAGTTATTGAAAAGTCTTTCCAGGACAGCTAGAAGAAATGAAACTAAAGAGAACTGGTAAATTTCAAAAGCAAATAATGAGGTAGAAGAGATTAAATTGGCCGGGCATGGTGGCTCACGCCTGTAATCCCAGCACTTTGGGAGGCTGAGGCAGGCAGATCACCTGAGGTCAGGAGTTCGAGACCAGCCTGCCCAACCTGGCGAAATCCCATTTCTACTAAAAACACAAAAAAATTAGCCGGGCATGGTGGTGCATACCTGTAGTCCCAGCTACTCAGGAGGCTGAGGCAGGAGAATCACTTGAATTCGGGAGGTGGAGGTTGCAGTGGGCTACACTGCATGCCAGCCTGGGCAACAATCCAGCCTGGGGGACAAGAGAAAACTCCAACTCAAAAAAAAAAAAAAAAAGAAGAAGAAATTAAATAATTTGATCTTAAGTATCAAAAAATCAGACACAAAACAGAGACATGAGATGTCAATGGGTGATGTCTTACTGTAGCCAGTCTTATGAAGATTTATTAGAAGGATAGGCTTGGAGACCTACTTCTCTTGGCTTCATATCTGATTCTTTTATGAAATAGAGAAACACTGAAGGCTTTTACTACACAGTGGTGTAGAGATGTTACTGTCCCTAAAATATATTGCATAACAAGCTTATGCATGTGAAGTAACTTTTTTTAGAGACAGTTTTGCTCTTGTGGCCCAGGCTGGAGTGCAATGGCACAACCTTGGCTCACTGCAACCTCCACCTTGTGGGTTCAAGCGATTCTCCTTCCTCAGCCTCTGGAGTAACTGGGATTACAGGCATACTCCACCGTGCCTGACTAATTTTGTATTTTTAGTGGAGACAGGGTTTTTCCATATTGGTCAGGCTGGTCTTGAACTCCCAACCTCGGGTGATCCACCGCCTGCCTCGGCCTCCCAAAGTGCTGGGATTACAGGCATGAGTCACCAAGCCTGGCTGTGAAATAACTTTAAAACATTAATTTCACTGCACTCATCCAGTTTGGCATCTAGCCAGTGGCAATACCAAGTGATAGTTTTGGGAGACTTAAATCATCCCTAAAATCTTCATCAGCCCTCCTATCAAGGCTCCCAACTAAATATACAGTCTGAAGAATAAGATATGTGCTCTGCAAATGAAGCTTTGAGGCTTGTTTGCTAACCCTGTTGTCTTAGTTTGCTAGGGTTGCCATAACACAAAGTACCACAGACTGGATTGTTTAAAACAACAGAAATTTGTTTTTGTTTTTTTTTTCCTCTCTCTCTTTCTCCAATTTTCATAGGACACATTATCTGGTAACTTACTGAGAAAGAGAACATAGAAAGTAAAATTGTGAGACCTTTCATATCTAAAAATATCGTGATTAATAGTTTGTTATTGAATACTTCATTGGAAAACATTTTCTCCTACATTTTGAGAGTTGTTTCATTGTCTTATTGACTTCGGAGTTGCAGATAAGAATTCTGATTCTGAGTCTAAATCTTCTCCAACACATGTTTCTTTAACCAGTCTCCCTGTTTTGAGTCTTTCCTCCTCATCCCAGCTCTGCATGATGTTTGGTGCTGAACTTTGCTGGTGTTCTCTGGAATAAATTGGTTCCCTCTCCTTGGCATCCCTTTCCTCAGGCAGTTAGGTTTAACTTTCTTAGGTTTATGTTCAACTTGCTAAATCAATTGCCATTCCTCTGTTCAGGGATGACCGTGAAAATATTTAACTACAAGGAGGGCAGGAGCACAGAACACACACTGCTTATAATCAGTGAGGTCGTATCAGCGTGGAAAGGTGAGTACTCACTGAATATCTGCTCTGCTTCCATTCAATTTCTATTCTCTAATTTTTTTTTTTTAACTGTTTTCTACTTTTCTCATTTTCCTTGGGCTTGGACACGTACGCCTTTTTGTATTCCTTTCTTGTCATTTTGGCAGGGTTTCAGCATGAGTTAAAATAAATGTGTGAATTTAAAAGCTATGTTTAGCAAAAAGTCTACAAGATGCTTAATATCTATTATCACATTTAATTCTCATATCAAACTTATAAAAAGGTATTATTAACTCCATCTAACATAAGGAAGCTAAGGCACAAATATGTTTAAGACTCTTGCTCAAGATCTAACAGGTGATTGTTGTGGAGCAAAGTTCAGATTAGATGGTCTGGTTCCAAAGTCCATGTTCTTTTCTTCCAAAGAGAAGGCAGCCCTCAAAGTCCACATAGCCCTCTCTCCAAATGAATGTTTTTCCCAGTCTTCTGCTAGCTACATTTCTCAGAGTAGGTTAGCTGTTCACTTTTATCAAAAGCACTTAGAAGTCACTGTTAAAAATGTGGGTCCTTGGGTTTCACCCTAGACCTACTGAATCACAACCTCAAGAAGATGAGAGATTGGGATTTGCATTTCAAACTAGTCCCTGCAGGAGATTATGATTCAGATACTTTGAGAAGCATTGCTCTAATTAACATATGCCTCTCCAAAACAGTAACCACCACCATTGCTTACTGAGTTGAATCATTTTTGCTGTTAGGTGAGTTAGGTAGGTCTTCGTGAGTCCCAAGTGTTACAAATAATATTAGAAAAGAGCATCTCAGATAATTAAGGGCCAATATTGAGAACTAAACATTCAGAGTGACTCTTCCCAGTACAGAACATCTAAAAATGCTGGATAAACTATGAAAAGCACATTTCTAAAAACCAAGCTGACTGGGATAAAGTAAGGCAAATAATAAGGGAAAACCAGAATACAAAGCTAAAGGATTACCAATGTTTGTTCTGATCTCTGGTGGCTGGGACATCTCAGGGAGCCAGAAGATAAAGTCAAAAGACTGAGCAGGTACAAGTCAGACTGGACCTCCATGTAGTCAGGCTGAAGAGGACATCTCAGTGGATGAGACAGGGCACCCACCAGATTCATGTTTGTTGCAAATCTGTAAGAAGCCATACACCAGAGAGGCAGCTATAATACTGTGGCTAAGAGTGTAGGCTGTGGAGGAAATTGCCTGGATTGCAATTTAACCATTTTTCAATATGCAGTTCAGTGGCATTAAGTACATTCACATCGTCCTGCCACGATCACCACCATCCATCTCTAAAACGTTTTCATCTTCCCGAACGAAACTCTGTAATCATTAAACATGAACTCTCAATTCTTCTCTCCCTAAACCCCTGACAATGACCTGTCTACTTGTTGTTTCTATAAATGTGGCTTTTCCAGTTACCTCATATGAGTGGAAGAATATATGTCCTTTTATGTCTGGCTTATTTCATTGAGCATATGTTCTTACAGCTCACCCATGTTGTAGCATGAGTCAGAATTTCCTTCCTTTCTAAGGCTTAATAATATTCCATTATATGTATATCTCATATTTTGTTTATTCATTTGTCAGTAGACATTAAGGTTATTTCCACCTTTTGGCTACAGCGAATAACACTGCTAAAAACATTGGTAAACAAATATCTATTTGAGTTCTGCTTTCAATGCTTTTATACATACACCCAGAAGTAGATCATACAGTAATTTTATGTTTACTTTTTTGAGGGACTGCCATACTGTTTTCCACAGGGCTGCACCATTTTACATTCCCATCAGCAATACACAGTGTTCCAGCCTCTATATATCCTCACCAACATTGTTGCTTTCTGTTTTTTGATACCAGCCATCTTAATTGGTGTGAAGAGGTGGCTCCCTGCAGTTTTGATTTGTAGTTCCCTAATGGTGAAGGACATTGAGTATTCTTTCAGGTGTTTTTATTGGCCATTTATTTATCTTCTTTGGAGAAATATATATTCAATTTCCTTGCCCATTTTTGAATTGGATTGTTTGGCTTTTTGTTATTGAATTCTCAGGGTTCTTTATATATTCTGGATAATAATCCCTTATCAGATGTGTGATCTGCAAATATTTTCTCCTACTCTGTGGGTTGTCTTTTACTCTCTTGATAGTGTCCTGTGATGCACAAAAGTTTTTAGTTTAGTCTAGGTTATAATCTTGACTCCAGAATTTACTCAGTGTGACTTTGGACTAGCTATTTAACCTCTCTGGGTGTCAGTGTCCTCATCTGAGGACATCTATCTCACAAAGTTGACATAAAAATTAAATAATTATTGATTAGGGTGCCAAGACCATTCAACGGAGAAAGGACAATCTCTTCAACAAGTGATGTTGGGAAAACTGAATATCCAAAGGCAAAAGAATGAAGTTGGACCCTTACCTTGTATCATATACAAAAATTAACTGAAAACTAATCAGAGACCTAAACATAAGACCTAAACCTATTAAAACGATATGAAGAAAACATAGGGGAAAAGCTGTATGACCCTGGATTTGGCAATGATTTCTAGATGTGATACCAAAAGCACAGGCAAGGAAAGTAAAATAATAGATAAATTGAACTATGTAAAATTAAAACTCTGTGCATGCAAGGACCTGATCAACAGACTTGTAAGGAGCTTACGTAATGGGAGAAAATATTTGCAAATCATATATTTAATAAAAGGTTATATCTAGAATATATAATTACAACTCAACAATAAAAACCATATAATTCAAATGGGCAAAGGGCTTGAATAGACATTCCTCCAAAGAAGACATACATAAATGCCCACAAGCACATGAAAAAATGCTCAATATCGCTAATCATTAGGGAAATGCAAACCAGAACGACAATAAGATATCACCTCACACCCATTAGGATGGCTACTGTAGTATAAAAAAAAATAAATATTTGGTCTTTGCCACAGGTTCCCGGCACAAAGTTCCTAAAACTCTTGGAATTTACTGTCTGGTATGCTAATGAGATGACTCAAAGCAGGGGCCCCCTAGATACCTTCAGGTTGGGGGTTAGTCACTAGAAAAAGCAATCAGGTGATTTGATTACATCATTAAAACTTCAGCTGCCCCCATTACCTGCACCCCCTTTCCCTCCCCAGTCTCTGGAGTAGGGAGAGGGACCTAAAATTAAACTTAATTAGCAATGGCCAATGATTTGATCAATCACTATTGCATAATAAAACCAATCAAACCCCGTAAGAATGAGGTCGAGAGAGCTTCTGGGTTGGTGAACACATCAAGGTTCTGGGAGAGTGGGGTGCCCATGGGAGACATGGACTCTGTCCCACCACCCCCTAACCCCCACCCAGTACCTTGCCTTATGCATCTTTTCCATTTGGCTGTTCCTGGGTTGTATGAATCCTTTATAATAAACTAAATGTTAAGTAAAGTGTTCCTAAGTTCATTTTGTGAGCCATTCCATTGAATTATCAAGCCTGAGAAGAAGTTGTGGGAACTCCAAATTTATAGCTGGTCAGTCATAAATATTGGTGACCCCTGGGACTTTCAACCAAAGAGGGGACAGTCTTATAGGAATGAGTCCTTAACCTATGAGGTCTGTGCTAACCTTAGAAGTTAGTATTAGAACTGAACTGAGTTGCTGGATGGACACCCAGTTGGTGCCAGAGAATTGGTTGAATTGGTTGTTGGTGTGGAAAAAACTCTGTGTATTTAATGTCAGGAAAAACCTCTCAGCTACTATTAAGAAACAAAAACAGAAAATAACAAGTGTTGGTGAGGATTCAGAGAAATTGGAAGCCTTATACATTGCTGGTAGAAATGTACAATGGTGCAGACATTATGGAAACAGTATAGCAGGTCCTCAAAGATTAAACATAGAATTACCATATGATCCAGCAATTCTGCTTCTGGGTATATATCCAAAAGAATTGAAAGCAGGATCTTGAAGAGGTATTTGCACACCCATGTTATAGCAGCATTATTCACAATAGCCACGTGTTGAAAGCAACCTATTGTCTATTGACGGATAAACAAAATGGTGTGTTCGTGTGTGTTCATATATCTATGAAATAAGCCAGTCACAAATGGACAAATACTGTATGATTCCACTTATATGAGGTATAATGAGGAGTCAAATTTATACAGACATAAAGTAGAATGGTGGTTGCCAGGGGCTAAGAAGAGGAATGGAGGAATTAATTGATATAGAGTTTCAGTTTTGGAGGATGAAAACATTCTGGAAACTGGCTGCACAACAATGTGAATGTACTGAAGGCCACTAAGCTGTACTCTTAAAAATGGTTAAGATGGGCCAGGCGCTGTGGCTCATGCCTGTAGTCTCAGCACTTTGGGAGGCTGAGGCAGGTAGATCATCTGAGGTCAGGAGCTTGAGACCAGCCTGGCCAACATGGTGAAACTCGTCTCTACTAAAAATACAAAAATTAGCCAGATGTGGTGGCGGGCACCTGTAATCTCAGCTGCTTGGGAGGCTGAAGCAGGAGAATTCCTGAAAGGCGGGAGGCGCAGGTTGCAGTGAGCCAAGATGGTGCCATTGCACTCCAGCCCAGGCAACAACAGTGAGACTCCATCTCAAAAAAAGAAAAGAAAAGAAATGGTTAAGACGGTAAGTTTCATGTCATGCATTTTTTACCACAATTTTAAAAAGATTAAATGACTAAATTCACATCAAATATCTTCACCAGTGCCTCACACATGGCAATGCCTCAACACTTGTTAGCTGGCCTTATTTATACCAGTGGCCTAACGCAGATGCCAAGCAGACCAGTGTCTTTGGAGTCAACCTTTCAAGGTCCACAGGACACCCAGTCAGCTTTAATATTTAGAAATAAAAATAGTGGTCCTGAGTTCTCATACACACACTGGCAATTTCTTTCTTTAACATCCTAGAATATCTTAAGTGTAAGTAGTATATGGACTTGCAGCCACTTCTGCATAGATTTGCCATTCTACAGGTTGATTTCAAGGCCCAGCCAGCTGGATCTTGTCACCCTTCTTGTCCTCTGTTCGCATGTCCTATCATCGGCACACCACTACCAACCGTAACAAAACCATCTCAGGATGGCTCCTAGCCCATCCAAAATTTGCAATCATCCCCTAGCCTTGCCATTGGTTTTACCAGCCTTTCTTTTTTAATACTGTCAGACATATATGCTTTACCAAGTCTGTATAACTTCTACATAAAATAAACACACAGCTGCTGAGTTAAGTAGTCACCATACCCTCTTGAAATCCAGAACACAGCCAAATTTTCCAAAAGTGAATTGTACTTAAAAGTTCTTTTTAAATGGGGTTGGGGGATGTCTGCCGCTTCACATGAGTTGTCTTACAGGGTAGGTCATGAAACTTAAGCCAGGTAATAGGACTTTAGCACTATACATGTGTCCTGCCTTATAGGCATTAATTATTCACCAATGTTACTGGCTGGAAAGGAACAGTAAAAATAAAAAGGTGTTAGAAATCCAGAGCAACTTTTTTTTTTCCCAAAAGCTTCCTTTTCTTAAATCACATTTTAAATATATGGAGACTAAGTTAAAATTACTCACTAATGTCTATCCTATTTTTATTCATATAACTTTCAACAATCATTACTTGTGAATATCACCTTATGAATCCTCATAGTCAATTGGTTTTTAAAAAGCTAGGTCAAAAAAAAAAAAAAAACACCCCATTCTTCTGGTAATGTTATTTTTACAACTGTGAGCAGGAAACCCATAGCAAGTTCCTGATTCTCTAATATTTTAGAAGGTATTTTTTTCTATACTGTCCTGGACATAAAATTTAAATTTTTTTCCCCTGAGATACAAAAACCAAAGTTCAATATAATAAATGATGAGTCTGTGTTGTTGATTGAGAACACAGCACGAAAGCAACAGAATTGCCTTGCACTTTTTTTCATAATGGATGGCTCAAAAAAGCGAAAGTCCAAACTACATAAAACTTTGATTTGCTTGAACATGAAGTTCCCATTGGAAAGCATTCATTGGGAGGATGAGAACATCTGGATTTTGCGATAGTAGAGTAGGAACAGATGGTGGCTTTGTGGAAGAGGGGCTGTGACTTTTCTGCTGAAAACTGCATATTCCATGGTTTTTCTCTTGTTTTTCTACTAAACAAAGCCTGTCTCCATCTAATTAGCTTCAAAAAATAATTTATAGTTCCAGAACTCTCCAAAAGCTTGAACATTTGTATAATAGGATGCTATAGCAAAAAAAAAGATGAATGTCAATAAAAATAGTAATAAAGATGACATCATTGACTTTTAAGCAGAAATATTTCATTGAATTTTAAATGCAGGGTAGAATTTAATTTACTGTGTCCAACCTCTCTTTCTCTCCACCCTCCATGAAGTAAAAGGCAAATGGCTACAACATAGCTTATGCATACATAAACTTTGGAGCTGGATGGCCTGGGTTCAATTCTTGGTTCAACCATTTCCTAACTTGGGCAAACAAGTTATTTAACTTCTTTGTACCTCACTTGCTTTATTTGTAAAAATAATACCTTATAGAGTGGATGTGAGAGGTGAGTTAATTTAATATATGTAAGCACTTAAGACAATGTCAGCACATAGTAGGCACTCAATAAATGTTAGCTATTCTATGTTATTACAATCTTGCAGCAGACCTTTCTTTAGGCTGCTCATTTAGAAATTATGAACTTGTGGCTGGGTGCAATGGCTCATGCCTGTAATCTCAGCACTGTGGGAGGCTGAGGCAAGTGGATCACTTGAGACCAGGAATTCAAGACCAGCCTGGCCAACATAGTGAAACCATGTCTCTACTAAAAATACAAAAATTAGCTGGGCCTGGTGTTAGGTGCCTGTAATCCCAGCTACTCAGGAGGCTGAGGCATGAGAATTGCTTGAACCCAGGAGGTAGAGGTTACAGTGAACTGAGATCATGCCACTGCACTCCAACCATGGGCAATGGAGTAAGACTCTGTCAAAAAAAAAAAAAAGAAAAGAAAAAGAAAGAAAGAGAGAAAGACAGGAAAGGAAAGGAAGGGAAGGGAAGGGAAGGGAAAGGGGAAGGGAAAGGAGAAAGGAAATTATGAACTGGTTAGACTCCTTTTCTTTTCCCTCCCCTCCCACAGCTCACAGCAGCTTCAACTTCCCAGGCTCAGGCAATCCTCCCACTTCAGCCTCCTGAGTAGCTGGGACTACAGGCACATGCCACCATGCCCAGCTAATTTTTGTAGAGACAGGATCTTGCCATGTTGCCCAGGCTGGTCTCAAGTGATATGCTGCCTCGGCCTCCCAAAGGGCGAGGATTACAAGCACTAGCCACTGTACCCGGCAGCTTTCTTTTCAGTGCCCAGTATAGTAGGAAATCACGTGTTACCTCGTGGAGCAATGAAAAGAACATGGAGTTGAGACCAGCAGATGGATGAGTCCCTGCTCTGCCTCAGTATACCCCTCAGTAAGTTGTGCAAATTCCATGAAGTGCCATACACCTACGACCCTAGGCTGGTACATAGAATGTACACAATCAACAATTCTTAATTAATGAAAAATATTCATATCTGTAAGGGGCCCCGGACAATTACTCATAATGAGCCCTTCTTTTTTACGTCTTTCACAGATCGCAGCAGTAAAAAAACCTTTAAGATAAATTAGATAAAGAGATGCTCTGAAAGCTTGGTTAAACCAATTTTGGAGACTAAATTCTAACTTTAGGCCAGTTTGGCATCCAAAGGTTTCTCTTTCTAGTTTCAGCTTCCTCTAAGCCAGGAGGAAGTTTCAGGAGATTCCTAAGTTACGTAAAGTGAAGCAAGATAATAGGGAGTGTTAAAAACTCTGGAAAACTGGATTGTGTTGGCCCCATCAAAAAAGAACTCAAATTAAAATGTTTTGTCCAAAGTTCATCTATGGGCCAGAGTCAGTGGTCAGGTAACCAGACATCAGCCTTTGTTTTTTAAAAAGTCGGTATACCTAACTCAATGAAGTTTACATTAACTGGTATCCAGAGCTGTTTTTTGCAGGTCTTTGTCAACTTCTCTTACTAAATTCCCAGATGTTTATTCAGGATTGACCTCTCTCTTGCTTCATCATCTAGCAACCGTGCTAACACCATACATATCCTGCTGCTGTCAGCAGAAAGGTACTATAAGGGATATGGCTAGCTGCTCCTAGGAACTCATTAAAGCTGTAGAGGAACTGCAGTCATGCAACATTCAACCAACAGGTATTTACAGAGCACCTACTCTGAGCATAACGAAATCTGGCAAAGGCATCTAGGGCAGGTTTTTGCCATTTTTCTTCCCCTATCTTACTAAAAGCATTTGGATTTAGCAAATCAAAACATCAGTTTCCTTTCTTAGTCCTTTAGATAAACTGGTGCCTTTCATTTACCAGGAGCAAAACATTTTTTCCTTGTTATTTATAACTAAAATCACAGCAAATCTGCTTCTATTTCTGAAATTGCTATAAAGTCATTCTGAACACTTTACGAGTCAGTTCAGCCGATATATATGGAGCACAGGTACTCCACTCAACCACATGTGGAGCATCAAAAGGCCTTTGACCCTTGTGGAGTTTATGATCTAAAATAAACACCTACGGCCGAACGTGGTGGCTCATGCCTTTAATCCCAGAACTTTGGGAGGTGGAGGCAGGAAAATTATTTGAGCCCAGGAGTTTGTCACTATCCCGGACAACATAGTGAGATTTCATTCCTACTAAAAATTTAAAAATTATCCAGATGTGGTGGTGCATGTCTGTAGTTGGGAGGCTGAAGCAGGAGGACTGCACAAGCCTGGGAGCTGAAGGTTGCAGTGAGCTATGGTCAAGCCACTACATTGGAGAATGGATGACAGAGTGAGACCCTGTCTCTAAAAAATAAATAATAATAAAATGACTACCTACGACTCTGGTACACATTAAATGAATATACAAAATTATAATTGCACTATAAGAAGAGACAAAATACACAGAGCTTATTTTAGGATGGTAAAGCTTATACATTGGTTGTTGAAACAGAGTATGGTGGATACTTTAGTTCCACTTTTCTGTTTACTCTCAGAACTCAGGTTATTACTCTCCTCGATTTAGTTAAGGAAACTGAGGCCTGAAGGATTAAATGTCTCACAGAGTCCATAGAGTCTAAGAGACAAGAACTCGGGCTTCTTGGTGGGTGACTTACACTTAGATGGTGTCTCCCTTTCTGCACTGAATAGCAACCGCCCAATGCTGGGCCACCCATGAAGCATCTTAGAACATGTTAAGTGAGAATTTCATGTTAAATGTAAGGTGATGATGAAGAGTAGTATTTTTATTGTTTAACTTAATAAACTGAAGTTAAGATTCCGTGCCAACCACTATCCTAACACTCTGGTAACAAAGATGGTTAGAATGAAGTTTATTCCCTCCTGGGGCTCACAGATTCTTGAGGAAGATAGACATGTGAAAAGCAATTACTGCAAATGCAATCAGTGCTGTAAATGAGGTAGTTGTAGGACAGGACACAGAGGAAGCTTCTGTTTCTGCCCGGGGATATCAGGGAAGACCTGAGTAGGAGCTCACCAGATAGACAAAGCATGGAAGAGCATCTGTGCATTGGGAACAGCATGTACAAAGGAAATAAGAAAGACTGTGGCTTCTTTAAAGAATTATAATTAGTCCACACCATAAGCAGAATATTTGTGTCAGAGTAAAAGATGCGACATATCTTGAAGGGCCTTCCATACCATGCCACAAAGTTTGGATGATTTCTGCAGGCAGCTGAAAGTCACAAAAGGGGGACTCTTTAAGGGGAGAGGCATGAGCAGGTGGGCATTTTCATTTTATTTATTTACTTATTTTGAGACAAAGTTTCACTCTTGTTGCCCAAGCTGGGGTGCAATGGTGAGATCTCGGCTTACTTCAACCTCCACCTCCCAGGTTCAAGTGATTCTCCTGCCTCAGGCTCCTGAGTAGATGCGATCACAGGTGCACACTACCATGCCCGGCTAATTTTTGTACTTTTAGTAAAGAGAGTTTCACCATGTTGGTCAGGCTGGTCTCGAACTCCTGACCTTATGATCTGCCTGCCTCGGCCTCCCAAAGTGCTGGGATGACGGGCATGAGCCACTGCACCCGGCTGGCATTTTAAAATGAATGCTCTGGCTGCCACCGTGGGATGAATTAGAGGAAGGCAAGACAGAGGCAAGGAATTTTAGAAAATCAGTGAAACAGTACAAGCAAGAAATGATAAGGCGGTGCAATGGGCATAGAGTGAGCAGGGATAGCACGGGCGGTTTAGTGTCCTACTGCTTCAGAGTGCTGGGAAAGGAAGAAGTTCGAGGTGACTCTTAAGTTTCTGACTTGTGGAATCAGTTGTATGCTGATGCTTAACCTAAATACAGAGCAGTTTGGAGAGAAAAAAAATGTGTTGGGATTCAAGATGGGAGGACCATTTCAAAGATGGAAGGAGCACAATCAAGAACTGGAAATATATGCCTGAAAATTTTCATCCTGTGGATGGTAGCCAAATCCCCGAGTGTAGATAAGCTTGTCCGGAAAAGTGTAGAGTAGGAAGAAAAAAATAACAAGGACAATACCAGAATGGTCAATATTTAAGAGTAAGAAGAAGAAAAGAAGCTGGAAAAGGGAAATAAGAAGTGGTATGAAAATAGGAGAAAACCCAGGAGAGAGTGTGGTCATGGAAGTACACAGAAGCAAGTGTCAGTGTCCCTGAGAGGTCAAGGATGACATGGAAAAGGATGCAATGAATGTGGAGGGAAGAAAATGCATTTATTCGTTCAAGTCAGTGAATATGCATGAAGCACCCGTTAGGTGCATCTCCTATTCAAGGCACTGGGGATAAATCAGCGAACCAAATAGAAAATAAAAATCCTGCCCTCTAGGATTACATTCTAGTGCGGAACACAGACAATAAGCAAATAAATATGTGAAAAATTAATGTATGGAATAAGTGCTCTGAAGAAAAATAAATCAGATAAGGAAGACATGGAGTTCGGGGTGGGAGAGGAATGAAGCCAATGTAATAGAGTGATGAAAGGTTTCAGTGAGCAAGTGCAAAGACCTTGAAATGAAACTGATTTTTTTGCAATGTGCTTCAATCTAGGGGCAGCAAAAGCTAGACTGCAATTAATTGAAGAGTGAATGGAAAAGAGGAAGAAAATTGCTAATAAAAGAGGAGCAATGGAGTAAAAAACTTCTTCAAGAAGCTTGATGCTAAAGAGAAAGGATGAGTTCCTAAGCATGGGTAGAAGAGGTGAAGAAAAAGTAGACAAAAAAAGGCTTAGAGGCCAGGCGCCGTGGCTCACGCCTGTAATCCCAGAACTTTGGGAGGCCAAGGAGGGCAGATCACCTGCGGTCAGGAGTTCAAGACCAGCCTGGCTAACATGATGAAACCCTATTTCTACTAAAAATACAAAAAACTAGCCGGACCTGGTAGTGTGCGCCTGTAATCCCAGCTACTCGGGAGGCTTAGGCAGGAGAATCACTTGAACTCAGGTGGCAGAGGTTGCAGTGAGCTGAGATCATGCCATTGCACTCCAGCTTAGGCAACAAGAGCAAAACACAGCCTCAAAAAAAAAAAAAAGGTGGGGGGGGGAAAGCTTAGAAACAGATAGGTTTGTAGGTTGGAAGCTAGGAAGCCAGGCTGTGAAGCTGCAGAGTCTCAGAGGCCATCTTTCACTCTGATCTGTGAGAATGTTGCTCCCTAGAGTTGTGAAACAGGTGTTATCAACTCACCCCTGCACTAACTTCATCTTTGCTATAAATTAGGAAGAAAGAACAGAACATTTATTCTCTCTCTCTCTTTTTTTTTTTTTTTTTTTTCTGAGACGGAGTCTCACTCTGTCACCAGGCTAGAGTGCAGTGGTAATGATCTCAGCTCACTGCAACCTTGGCTCAAGTGATTCCCCTGCCTCAGCCTCCCGAATAGCTGGGACTACAGGCATGTGCCACCACACCCAGCTAATTTTTGTATTTTTAGTAGAGACGGGGTTTTACCATGTTGGCCAGGATGGTCTCAATCTCTTGACCTTGTGATCTGCCCGCCTTGGCCTCCCCAAGTGCTGGGATTACAGCCATGAGCCACCATGCCCGGTCAAACATCTATTCTCAATAGAGCAAGTACAGACATATCATGTAGTTTGACTGGTTGGGATACAGACAATAAACAAATACATTTGTAGAATTTATCAAAAGAGCTAATGTCACAATGGAAAGGGAAATTGTATCTGGGAACAAACAAAATGTTGGCCACATAGCATGCGATACTCAGAGGATGGTGGGCCACTCATGGGGCCTTTACTTACACTGCCTCATTTAGTGTTATCAAGAGTCCTGCAGTAGGACATTATTTTTTATAAATGAGAAAGCTGAAGTCCACAGTGGTGAAGTAACATGCACAAGCTCACGCAGCTGGGAAGTGATAGAGCCAAGATTCCAAAGACAATGAACCTGTAGCATGCTGCTTGACAAACAAAAAGTAATAGGATATATGATCCCTGCTCTCAGAGCTTACACACTATTAGGGAAAAGATATATAAATAACTGTAAAACAATGAGATGAATGGGAAACTGGTTTATGAGCAAAGTATTATGGGAATATAGGTTTGTAAATCCATTCTCTCAGGCAGCTGTATATTTACCATAGGCAGAGAAGGAGAATAAAAATGACAAAGGCAAGATAGTAATACATTTCCTTGATGATACAATGAATATCCTTCATTGCCATTTTATTTTTAAATACATATTCATTATCTACCATTTAGAACAAGCAATATCTTAAGTTCATAAGGTTATTATGATCCTTATTTGCAGATTTTTTAAAATAAAAAGAGAGTTTAAGATTCATGCATTTAAAGTAAAGTGCTTCAAGATACCAGTATTTTTATATTTTGTGAAAGGAATGTGGGGAAATAAGAATATAATTACAAATATAAACATATAAACATATAACTTATTTTGGCATAAATATATACTGGAAGGTCAAATAAAAAACCTCTGGGATAGGAGTGTGGGGAATGGGGTAAAAGAGATAGGAATGGAAGCAACACTTTTCTGAATGTATCTTTTTATAGAGATTTTCATTGTAAACCACGTAAATCTTTACATATTTAAAGAAAAAAACAAGGCCGGCACAGTGGCTCACGCCTGTAATCCCAGCAGTTTGGGAGGCTGAGGCAAGCGGATCAAGAGGTCAGAAGTTCGAGACTAGCTTGGCCAACATAGTGAAACCCTGTCTCTACTAAAAATACAAAAAATTAGCCAGGTGTGTTGGCGCACACCTATAATCCCAGCTACTCAGCAGGCTGAGGCAGGAGAATCACTTGAACCCGGGAGGTGGAGGTTGCAGTGAGCTGCGATTGTGCCATTGTACTCCAGCCTGGGAGATGGTGGGAGACTCCGTCTCAAAAAAAAAAAGAAAAAACAAGAAAACACTAAAATTTAAAATAGACTGAAATGAATTACCCAAACTCTGTATCGAATTAGTAATATAGCTACACAGAGACAAGAATTTTGAATGAATTTTGAACACTGTGTATTCTAAGGAGAAAAAGAACTTCAAAGATATATCAAACTTCATATTGTATCTTATTTTTAGTAGTAAATATAGCACTTTAATTTTGTGACTATTTTGTGTATATTTTGGGACAAAGCAAATATTTTGATATTATTAGGAACCAAGGTGATCAGTGTGAGAAAAAGTGTTCAAATATCAAATTATAGAAGCTAATACGTAATGTTAAAATCTGATCTGTGCATGGAAAGCCACAATCAACAGAGTTAAAAGACAATGCACAGAATGAGAAAATAATATTTATATATCAAATATCTGACAAGTGATTAACATATAAATATATAATGAACTGCAGCTCAACAAAAAACAACTCAATTTTTTTAATGAGCAAAATATCTGAAAAGACATTGCCCCAAAGAAGATATACACACGGCCACGAGCACTTCACTAATGATTAGGGAAATACAAATCAAAAACACAATGAGGCTGGCTGCGGTGACTCACACCTGTAATCCCAGCAGTTTGGGAGGCTGAGGTTGGCAGATCACTTGAGGTCAGGAGTTCAAGACCAGCCTGGCCAATATGGTGAAATCCTGTCTCCACTAAAAATACAACTTAGCCAGGCATGGTTGTGCATGCCTGTAGTCCCAGCTACTTGAGAGGCTGAGGCAGGAGAATTGCTTGAACCCAGGAGGCAGAGGTTGCAGTGAGCCAAGATCGCAACATTGCACTCTAGGCTGAGTGACAGAGAGAGACCTTGTCTCAAAAAACAAGCAAACAAACAAACAAAAACAATGAAATATCACTTCACATTCATTAGGAAGGTTGCTATTAAAACAAACAACAAAAAAGAGATGGGTGCAGTGCCTATATGTCGTCCCAGTTACTCCTAAGACTGAGGAGGGAGGATTGTTTGAGCCCCAAGCGTTCAAGGCCAACCTGGGCTACTTAGTAAGACCCTGTCTCTTAAAAAACAAAAACAAAATAACAAATATTGATGAGACTATGGAAAATATTGAAATCCTTGTACACTGTTGGTGGGAATGTACAATGGTGTAGTGCTATGAGAAACAGCCTGGTGGCGCCTCAAAAAAACTAAAAATAGAAATAACCATATGATTTGGCAATTCCACTTCTGGGTGTATAGCTAAAAGAATTGAAAGCAGGATCTCAAATCTTTGTACAGCCATGTTCATAGCAGCATTATTCACAATAGCCAAGAGATGGAAGCAATACCAACGTTTATTGATGAATGAATGGATAAGAAAAATGTGGCATATTTGCAACATACAATATATATGTTGTAAATATTCAATGGAATATTATTCAGCCTTCAAAGAAAGGAAATTCTGATATATGGTACAATATGAATGAACCTTGAGAACATCATGCTGTGAAATAAACCAGTCACAAACAGACAAATATTGTGTGATTTCTCTCATGTGAGGTTCTCTAGAGTGCTCACATTCATAGAAACAGAAAGCCAGAATGGTGGTTGCCAGGAGCTAGAGGAAGAGGGAAATAGGGAGGTGTTGTTAAAGGGCATAGAGTTTCAGTTTTGCAAGAGGAAAAGGTTTTGGAGATTGGTTGCACAACAGTGTGAATATACTTAACACTACTGAGCTCTGCAATTGAAAATGGCAATTTCTACATGCTTTTTACAATAAAAAATTGAAAATTGCTTTGCTGCAGAGGGAGATTCTATCTTCACCTTCTAAGGCTGTTTTATCTAAACATCCTTGAAAAGACAGTCCAGAAAAAATAAAAGACAATCAATGCTTGGACCTCAAGTTATACAGAGAAGCAAGAGACTAATGGAGACTTGTCTCCCATGGCATACACACTACAGTGGTGAGATCTGGCAATTGCCACCTTCATCAGGTGTCCAAACCCAATATTGCTAATAATGTGACAACTGTGTCTCCTGATGTGATGCAATATAAGTACACAGCTTCCTACAAGTGTTCTTGCTATAAGCCTTCAAACTGAATCTAAGCAAGTCTTTAGACATAACTTTCAAGTTACAGGAAATACAGAGAATAGAGGAATAAGTTAACACTACCAGGAAGCAATGAGACAGGTCTCCATTCTACAAGACAACTGGCCCCATCAATTTAAAAAGTCTATGTCATTTTTAACAAAAAGGGATGTGGGGGGACAATGTAGATTAAAAGAAGGCATAATAATGTGCAATGCATGAATCTTGATTGGATTCTGAATCACAAAAAGAAGGGCTATAAGAGACACTTTGTGGGCAATTGGGGAAATTGAACATAGACTGGAGATTAGATTATTTTAGGGAATTGCTTTCTTAGGTGTAATAATAATATTATGAGCTTTTTAGAAGCACCTATTCTTAGAAGATACACTCTGAAGTGTCATGTGTACCTGAAAGAAATCTTCAAATTGCTCAATAACACATGCACTGTAATTGAACTACATGAAATTGTTTCTATTCAATTTTTATTACAATGTTTTATACTTCAATCTGATAAATAAGTTAGCAAACATTAATGATTGTTTCAGCCTGGTGATAAATATATGAGTGTTACTATCCTATTCTTTCAACTTTTTTGATTACTTGGAAATTTTATTAATGTTTTGAAAAAACAAAATAAGAAAAAAACTTTGACATCACATTCACTGAGGAATTGAATTCTACTTTTTCCACTTAGTAGCTATATGATGGCAACGATGCCAAGAGATGTTTCCTGGGGTGAGTGCTGGTGGGGGCAGCTGAGGCAGCTTTATTCCATCCACATCTTCCATGAAGAAGGCTTATTGCTACCCACAATAAGAACAGCGTGCTTGGCTACTCTGGGCATACTGCCTATGAGGTAGTCCTGCTCTGCAAGGAGCAGTAAAAAATAAAATAAAATAACAAAATGGTGTGCTTTAGCCTAAGCCTCCTAAGCACTAGATTTTGGCTCCTAAGGCGCACTAATTGGTTGCTATGTGACCTGGGTGAGGTGCTTAATTAATTCTCCAAGGACTTAGCATTAAGTAGACCTGAAGAATAAGGAGGAAAGAGTTTAGGATAACTTCCACATTTCTGGCCAGAGCCAGGAAGAGAAAGCATAAGCATCCCTGGAGGGTTAGGAGTTATTTCAGGCCAAAGCACTGAAGAAGGAAAGAGAGACCTTCTCTTCAGCAGTGGTATACGGGACTCGGAGCCATCTTATTTATTTTTATTTTATTTTTGAGACAGAGTCTCGCTTTATCGCCCAGGCTGAAATGCAGTGGCCCGATCTCGGCTCACTGTAACCTCCACCTCACGAGTTCAAGTGATTCTCCTGCCTCACTAGAGTCCTCCCAAGTAGCTCAGATTACAGGCACATGTCACCACACCCAGCTAATTTTTTGTATTTTTAGTAGAGACATGGTTTCACCATGTTGGCCATGCTGGTGTCGAACTCCTGACCTCAAGTGATCCGCCTGCCTCAGCCTCCCAACATGCTGGAATTACAGGGCTAAGCCATCGCGCCCGGCCTATAGAGCCATCTAATTT
This sequence comes from Sapajus apella, assembly GCF_009761245.1. Lineage (NCBI taxonomy): Eukaryota > Metazoa > Chordata > Mammalia > Primates > Cebidae > Sapajus > Sapajus apella. The sequence goes on along the minus strand of NW_022436949.1, from coordinate 272,753 downwards.
AATATTGACCAAACGAAATTTCATTTTGTACCCCAAGTTGATGAAGAGGAATGGAGCAATTTTTTCAAATGTTCTATAATGAGCATAAATTGCTTTATTTTTAGGGAAAAATTATTTTTAAAGTGGTTCTGTGGTAAAAAAATAAATAAATAAACTCAGAAAAAGCAAAAAACTTTATTTTTGAGACAGAGTCTACCTCTGTCACCAGGCTAGAGTGCAGTGTGCAATCTTGGCTTACTGAAACCTCGGACTCTCTGGTTCAAACGATTCTCCTGCCTCAGCCTCCTGAGTAGCTGGGATTATAAGCATGTGCCACCACACCTGGCTAATTTTTATATTTTTAGTAGAGACTGGGTTTCACCATGTTGTCCAGGATGGTCTCAATCTCCTGACCTAGTGATCTACCTGCCTCAGCCTCCCAAAGTGCTGGGATTACAGGCGTGAGCCACCTTGCCCAGCTGAAAAAGCAGAATTTTAATTACAAGTAATTATATAATTATGAGCAAAATAGTAAACTTTTAAGTTCATACATTTGAACTTTTATCAATCAATTTATAATAATAAAATGCCATGTGATATGTTTTGGCAGCAGTTGAGGGAGAAGCTGGCAACATTGATAGCAGGATGGAGGGGGGCACCATACTCACTCACACTGGCAGCAGAGGTGGCATCCTGAGAAGAGGCAGGCCGTGAGAGAAGGCCGCAGCTGGAATAACTGGAGAACCATTAGCAGGGCAGGGCAGCTGCGGGTATGATCCATCTAGGATCCCCAAGGAAGGGAAAAAATGGCGTGGGGAAGGTTGGAGATCCAATAACACTAGGAGCAAATCCTTCTCCTAACAGCTACAAGATGACTCACCAATTATATTTTCAGGCATTAAAATAGATGATCTCTGACCCTCGCTGGGATTGTTATGTTTGGATTTTGTTTTGTCAAAGTGAAAAATTAAAAAAGGTTAAAAGTAGAGGAAGACCTGCGATTGCTCCTTGCTTTTTATTTCCCCAGCCTCAGTTCCACTTTCAAAGGGCAATCACTTTGGCTTCTGTGGTTTTAAATTCTCCTTATGATCTTCAACTGTATGAATATGAGTAAGCTGCTATTTTGTGACATTATTGACTCTTGCAAGGACTGATGAAAAGTCAGCTTAATTCACCCCCCAAAACACAGGGTGCATATGGTAGTTACATCACAATTTTTAGTCCTATTGTTTACATCAGTAACTTTAATGTCCTTAAACTTTTGTTTTTAGTTCTATTAATGGACAGCTCCTCTTGACTCTCCATTTCATGACAGGAGGAGATTTGAACTGCTACTTCTCTTGAACTCCCCACCTCTGCTTCTACCTCCAAACTTCTTTTTTAGAAATGAGGCCTCCTTCTGTTGCCCAGGCTGGAGTACATCTGGTGCAATCATAGCTCACAGCAGCCTCAAACTCCTCTACCTCCAAACTTTTCAAAGCTGTATACTCTTTCACATTTCCATGACAGATAACATTTATATTACCTTCCATAACTATAATTGTCTTTTTTTTTTTTTTTTTTTTTTGATGGAGTCTTGCTCTGTCGCCAGGCTGCAGTGCAATGGCGTGAACTCGGTTCGCTGCATCCTCTGCCTCCCAGGTTCAAGCAATTCTCCTGCCTCAGCCTCCCTGGGACTACAGGTGCACGCCATCATGCTCAGCTAATTTTTGTATTTTTCGTAGAGACAGGATTTCTCCATGTTGGTCAGGATGGTCTCGATCTCTTGACCTTGTGATCTGCCTGCCTCGGCTGGGATTATGGCATGAGCCCCCGTGCTCTACCTAAGTCTTCTATAAATTGGTTGTAATAGACAATAACCAATAAGCAGCATTAACATTATGAAAATGTTGGTCCACAGCAGAGCCAAGTAGTATATTGTGATTGATTTTCCTCAGTATAATCACAATGTCTCAACCCTGTGCCGCTCAGTTTCTTAAAATCATGGTTTACTTTGTTGTGGCTTTGCCCAGTGTTTTGTTGAAAGAAGAAATCTGTGCCATCTTACCCATTCTATTGCTTGGAATATTTTTCTTTTGAAAGCTCATCGATGACTCAGTTTAACTTAATTCATGTTTGTATTATGATTTTCTTGTAGAGTCTTTCGGAAAATAAAATTTCTAGGTGCTTTTCTTATTTTTCTTTGCCTGAAGTATATCTTCAAGTTCTTTCAACTGTGTTCCATGAAATACCTTTGTTTCCTGGATCCCCCATCCTTGCTCAGATATGAACTGGTGGCTTAGTAACCCACAAAACTGACATTCTGGGTCACATCTGCTGTAGCCTGAATCCCATGGCTTCCTCATGGTACTTTGCTGTTTTACTGGAGTATATGCTCTAATGACTCCTCAAGAAAAGGTGTCTGAAAGGTAAGCTTTCTGAGTCTTTGCATGTGTAACAATGTCTTTATTTTGGCCTCACATGTAATTTGACTGGGTAGAGGTGTCTCAAGTCGAAAATCATTTCCCCTCCCGAACTTTGAAGCTATTATTCCACCGTTTTTATTCCATTGTCGCTGATGATCAATCTAACGCCAGCATGCCTTTCGTTTCTTGTAGAAGTTTGTGTTCCCCTGTTTCTGGAAAGCTTTTCAATAGCTGGTCAATTATTTAACAAATTTTATTGCAGTTCTACTCTATGGCAGCCATTAGGGCTAGGACCTAGGGACACAAAGGTGAAGATCAGATTATTTATACTGAAGTTTCCCACATGCCCACCAAAGGCAATGCTTGAGGCATCTTCCTTTTTCTCAGAAGCGGAGACCAAATTACGTTAACTTTGAAATGTAGAGATTTTATTCTTAGAGCTCCAGAAAACTGGGCTAGGTAGAGAGTGAACATGTTAGATGCTGGTGTTAGATGTGAATATGATGGAGAAGAACATAATTTAACAGAAAATCTTTCTGTCTGTTCAAAGTGTTTTCCTCTACTTTCTACCTTTCCCATATGTGTTTTGGTCCAAATGACACTGTAGGGTACATCACTGTGAAATCAAGAACAAGTGAGCATGTACCCTTTGTCCTCAAAGGTTTGGAGGCAGGCCTGTGAACCTGGAAAGAGAACAAAACTTTCTAGTATGACAAAGAAAATGAAGATTAAAAAGTCTGGTTTCCTCTTCCTGGCATCAGCAAATACCAGCTGTCAGAGAGCTCTGAATAATCTACCCTTCCTATTCCTAAAGGTAATTAATATTAAAACACTGCCAAAAGGAGTTATATTTTGATTTTCAATTAAAAAGACACAAATGAAGTGGCAATGCAACAAATATGAGAGAAAAATTTTAAATGATAGTATTTGCATTTGTGATGTTTTTCCCATCGAATTCCACTCTCTCCAATGGTCCCTGAAACATCACCAGCAGGCTGACATCCTGATATCCTGATAAACTCTAAAAGGAAGAAGGAAAACATAATCTAAAAGGCAGGGAGGGTGTGGCAGTTAGAGAGATCACGAAAAAGGAGGAAACTGCAGCTACTCAAGGGATACAGATAAGTCATTAAAGTCAAGGGTTGAAAGGAAGTACATGAAATTGCAGAATGTCCATGTGGTAACTATGACAGATTTTTTTTTTTTTTTTTTAGACGTAGTCTCGCTCTGACACCAGGCTGGAGTGCAGGGCGCAATCTCGGCTCACTGCAACCTCCGCCTCCTGGTTCAAGTGATTCTTCCGCCTCAGCCTCCCGAGTAACTGGGACTACAAGCGCGCACCACCACGCCCGGCTAATTTTTTTATTTTTAGTACAGACAGGGTTTCAACCTGTTGGTCAGGATAGGCTCGATCTCTTGACCTTGTGATCCACCCGCCTTGGCCTCCCAGTGTTGGAATTACAGGCGTTAGCAACCACGCGGGGCCAATAGATTTCTAATAAAGGAACAAAACCTTTAGGTTCTTTTGTTTAGCCCTTACTGCCAAACAAAGCAAGTTGCAAGACCTCAGTCAACATTTCATCAAGCAGCAGAAAGCTTCCTTCCACTGAGAAAAGCTAATAGAGGTGTCTCTTCATACCCTCTTATTACAAACAAAAAGGGCCAGTTTTCTCCTGATGTTTCTGCTATTAGAGAAGACTTGTATATCGGTCGTGGTGGCTCACACCTGTAATTCCAGCACTTTGGAAGGCCAAGGCAGGCAGATGACTTAAGGTCAGGAGTTCAAGACCAGACTGGCCAACGTGGTGAAACCTCGTCTCTACTAAAAATACAAAAATTAGTCAGACACGGCCGGGCGCGGTGGCTCAAGCCTGTAATCCCAGCACTTTGGGAGGCTGAGGCGGGTGGATCACGAGGTCAAGAGATCGAGACCATCCTGGTCAACATGGGGAAACCCCGTCTCTACTAAAAATACAAAAAATCAGCTGGGCATGGTGGCGCGTGCCTGTAATCCCAGCTACTCAGGAGGCTGAGGCAGGAGAATTGCCTGAACCCAGGAAGCGGAGGTTGCGGTGAGCTGAGATCGCGCCATTGCACTCCAGCCTGGGTAACAAGAGCGAAACTCCGTCTCAAAAAAAAAAAAAAACTTAATAAACTGTAGTTCACAGTTATTATGACACCAAGTTAACTTTGCTCCATCCATTTTTAGTTGAGGTTCCAGATTTCTGCTTCAGGTTGGAAACTGCCAATGCATTGTTCAGAGTATGTCCTACTCCAAAGTCATATATTATCTTTCATATCCACATATGACAAACCAAGCCCCATTTGCTCGTTTACATTTTATTATCATTGTTATTAGTAATAAACCAATAGAAACTGAATAACAAAGGAAAAAGCTCAAGATAAATAATTCCTTCCTTGTGACTTGAAACACATGCATACACACACGTCGTCCTCTGTGTGTGCTACTTCCTCATCACATTCTGTCCTATGGCACAAATAGTTACACAAAAGTCTACAGAAGGTGAGTAGCAGACCCCAGCTGTATAAAGCTCAGGCAGACTCTCAGTCTAGATTACCAGCTTCTCTACGCTAAGTGTACTTGTGGTTTCATCCTCTTCATTTGACCCAAAATATCCTGGGAGGTCCAGCATCCTCTGCTCAGCCTCAGTGAGGCCAAATGACGTGTTGTCATAGAAGGCAAACTCGGGGTGAGCGGGGAAGCTTTGACACTTGTCTTTCCGACACTGAGAAGGGCTCAGAGGGCTGACCCTCTGGTAGCTATCTTTGAGGGATATGGGTGAAGACTGTTTCCTTGAGACACTCTTATGACTGGGGGACGGTCCCCGACGAGCTCTGTGAGGCTCTGTTCTCTCAGTTCCTGCCACTAATCCTGCCTGGCGATCTCCAAGGTCTGGTTTCCTTAAGGGCTGCCCCAAAGTGTAGGATTTAGGGAGAGGGCTTAATGGACCATCGGTTCCACCTGCCCCTTGGAAATTCTCCAGCCTCTCAGGAAACAGGTGGGCGCCTCGACTCGATGGCCTAGATCTGTCCTCTGCCTGCTCCCAGGTCCGCGTCCTAGAGCTGTAGGCGGGCGCCTGCCGCGGAGTCAGAGTGGACATGCTCCTCTCTCGGAACGGCCGGGCCTGCCTGGCTTCATGGAAACTCGCTGTCCTCCTGAAATGCGCGTTCCTGGCATGGCTCCTCTCGGAATGGCCCCCTCTGCTGCCCACGTGCCTCGCCTGTGACTTGCGGATCAGAGTCTGGCTGGGGCTTATGGCACAGCTGGCCTGCGTCACACTTAGATCCGGCCTGGAGGGAGGCCTTTCCCCAGCGCTGACCGCAGGCTGCTCCAGAAATGGGGATTTGATCCGGAACTTGTTTGCTGCAGCTTCTTCTGGGCATTCCAAGTCTAAGGGGGGGCTGGCGGCCGCGTCAATGGCAGTGTCTGTCAGGGGACTCTGAGACACGTGGTACACTTTAGTGGTTTCCGTCAGACCTTTCTTTTTCATCTCTTTTAGCTGCTGCTGGGCGAGGCGGTAGCTGAACAGAGGGGGGATTATCTTCTGGGCGTTGGACTGGAAGCTCTCGCTGCCAGAGGCATCGTCCTCGGGAGGCACCGGCCCGCTCCGCCTGTAGGTCAGAGGGATGCCTGTGTCCCCCGGACTCCCCGGGGGCCCGTCTCCTCCATCCGAGAAGCTCCCGTGCTGCTCGCTCAGCTCGCATATGTTTTCCTCGTCCGAGTTCTTCCGGAAGCTGGGGGAGTGGAGGGAGTTGTGTCGAGCAGGGGTGCTGCACTTAGGGGGGCGGCCGAATCTCCTCCACAGCGTGATGAGCACGGTGGCAATGATGATGAACAGGCACAGGGATATGCCAGTGACAGTCACGATGTTGTTGGACTTTGCTGGACCCTGGGGCTGAAGAGGAGATGGGCTGGATGGCTGGAAAGCTGAAAAAAAAAAAAAAACAAAAAAAACACACAGAGGAACAGATTTATATTTTATTTTTTTATTTTGAGAGAGAACCTCACTCTGTGGCGCAGGCTAGAGTGCAATGGACCCATCTGGGCTCACTGAAACCTCCGCCTCCCAGGTTCAAGCAATTCTCCTGCCTCAGCTTCCCAAGTAGCTCGGATTATAGGCGTGTGCCACCAACCCTGGCTAGTTTTTTTGTATTTTTAGCAGAAACGAAGTTTCACCATATTGGCCAGGCTGGTCTCAAACTCCTGACCTGTGATCCGCCCACCTTGGCTTCCCAATGTGCTGGGATTATAGCTGTGAGCCACTGCACCTGCCCCCAATACGTATTTTCTAGTATTGTTTGCTCTGCTCAGTTTTAAGGTATCTGAGTCACTTGCTCGAATTATCTAGCAGTTAAGGAATGAAGGAACATATACAAGGATTGGGATTTCTGGTCTTACATATGGATTTCTACTAGCAGCTGAAGCTAAACAGGATCACCAAAGGGAAAACACTGCACAGAGACCTACAGAAGCAAGGTGACCTGCTAACCCATAAACAAGGTGACTCTGTGCTCACCAGCTACTGCTAGAATTGGCCTCCAAGTTTCCACACAGAAGTAGCATGTAGAAATTTTCAAGGTAAAAATCGGTGTTCACTTAGGATAATGTAAATGTGGTACCTATAGTTAAATGTACCTCTGAGAGGCACATCAGAAAATACCAAGTATAAAATGCAAAATGCAAAATGATTTAGGTAGGCCAAATTTAGGTACCTACATTTGCACATCTTAGGAGAAATTAATTGATGAAAATGAGACGTGGCAAAATATAACACAACTCATTTAGCCCTTCTAATATCCAGAAGCTGTCTTTCCTAAGTGTTAAAGCCTCTGAGTTCTCACTCTTCTATTTTCAGCCATCCACTCCCCTTCCTACCTTATATGTGAGGGGATTTTTCTTCTTTTTCCCTGCTTGCTCAAACTGGTTTGTCCCATGGTCATCAAAATGTTTCATCAAAACGTAGGCTCCACCTGGAGCCTCTATCTGTACTGCCACTGAAACACCTGGAAACGTGAGACCCTCAGCTCCCAACTCTTTCCCCTTTGGTCCACTGTCCTATGGCTTTTTTTCCCATGGTTGTATCACCACCACCAGCTCTGTGCTTCATCTTCTCCACCCGTCCTCCCACTATCCCCTAGGGGACAGCTGATGACAAATTTCCCAACATTCCTAACTGATCCACAGAACACTACCTTCACCTCCTTGTCCCACCTGAAGCCAGACTACCCTGCAGGGCCTGGTTTCCTCCAATCCTCTCAGTGGAAGCTGTCACACATACTTTCTTTAGAAGTAAACAGGGCCAGCAGCAGAGTGTGCTCCTCAAGCTCATTCCTATTGCTATTTCCAATCTGCGCCCTTCACCTCCCTAGAAAGCTTCCATTCCTTTGATGGCTATGCCATCCTGGCCAACCACTGTTCCACTCCTCCCTCAACACCATCATCTCCCAACCTCCTACTAGCCATCAGTCACTCTAGCACCTGGGTCCCAGCCTCTCTCACTATCCCAGAGCTAGGAGCATCTAGGTGACTTCAGGTCCATCCAAACCTTCCCACTATCTGCTCCTCTTCTAAAATGTTAAACTGCTCAACCTGCTCTCTATCTGTGTTCACTATTCTCACTCACTCACTATTACTAAACTGAGACTTCTGATTCTCCAGCCCTCCATTTTCTCGTATCTGCCAGACACTTCCTAGCCTTACTTCTGCCCCTAGCCAATTTACAACCATGATTTATTACTGAAACCACTTTCCTTCCAACAACCTCAACTCTCTCAACCTCTAACACTGAGCTATACCCCTTCCCCTGCTCTGCAGCAGAAGTCCAACCCTAGATATGTGAACCTCAGACATGTGAATTCCCAGCTGCTGCACCCAGGTCCTGAGCACTGGTGAAGAAAATGACACAACCATGCAGGATCAGTGCCCCCGCATAGTCACAGCACCCAACCTCAGCTGCCCACAAATCCTTCGGTGGGTCCCCTACAACACCTGCTCCCAATTTCACCACTTCCTTAAGCCCCTATCAATCCACTTCCTTAGCACTCTAGTAGGTCACACACACACACACAAAACAGAAGTCATCAGGCAAGTCCATGCCCGGCTTCTTCTGCCATCCTCCTCTGCCCCATAAACTTATTAGCAGCCACACCTCTATTTACCTTTTTTCCACATGATCAGTGGGAGAACTGTCCTCCTATAAAAGGTGAGGCCACAAGCAAATACTCTCTAGGCCTCCCTTGTCCAGGGGCCCCTCTGCAGCAAATATCTCTAGCTACTCCTCCATATAGCTCTTTTTCCTCAGCATAGAAACATACTCAAGCTCTTCTCACTTTATTTTTTTTGAGATGGAGTCTTGCTCTGTCACCAGGCTGGAGTCCAGTGGCACAATCTTGGCTCACTGCAACTTCCGCCACCCGGGTTCAAGTGATTCTCCCGCCTCACCCTCCCAAGTAGCTGGGCCTACAGGCGTGCACCACTATGTCCAGCTAATTTTTGTATTTTTAGTAGAGATAGGGGTTTTACCATGTTGGCTAGGGATGGTCTCGATCACCTGACCTTGTGATCCACCTGCCTCAGCCTCCCAAAGTGCTGGGATTACAGGCGCAAGCCACCACGCCCGGCCAGGCTCTTCTCACTTTAAAAAGACCCTTCTCACTTTAAAAAGACCCTTCTCACACTCTCAGCCGTATCTTGCCCTTTGTCTTCCTGGTCATGCTTACTGAAAAGAAGAGTCTGCCTTGCTTACTGCTGCTACATCACCTCTATCTCCTGCAACCTATCCCCAATATTCCAATTAAACAGCTGCCACCAAGGTTATGAATGACCTCCCAACAGTCAAATGCAAAGGAGTCCGTTTTACAGCATTGGCTACTGTTAGATAGCTCTTCCAACTCTCTCTCTCCCTTTTGGTTTCAGTGGGAATATTCACTTATGTAAATTAGAGAGAAGAGCATGGATTTTAGCTCCAAGGAGAGCTAGATTCCATTCCTGGATCCATTAACTCTACCATCTCCATTGGATATCCCACCACCTCCATCTCAAAATGTCCGAGACTCACCATCTCTGCCTAGAACATGTGCTTCCTCTGATATATAAGATCTCAAAGGAATGGAATCACAGTTCACACGGTTTCTAGTTCTAAAATCCTGGGTTTCATCCCTTATGCCTCCTTCTCCATCACTTGCCACATACAGAGTCTGAATCCTCCTCTCTCTCCATCACAATTGCTGGCACTTCATTTTGCACATAGGTTCCTGAAAAACTCTTTAACAGGTACATCTGCTGCCGTGCCTAACCTTCTGATTTATACTCCATGCTACAGCCAGATAGAGATATCACGAAAACACAGATCCCAACCTTCAAAGCCCCTCAGGATATGGACCCCGTTTACTTGGCTGGCCTCATGTTTCCCACCCCTCCCTGGCACACTATCATCCAGCCACATTAAACTACTTTCAGTTCTCCAGTTCTCTTACTGTGCCATCTTCCATGCCTTCATTCATTGCTCTCTTTGCTAAAACGCCCATTTTCACCTACTTCACCTGGGGGACACCTCAGCTCTCAAATTTCAGCTCAAATACCACCTCCTTGGCCAGGCGTGGTGGCTTATGCCCGTAATCCTAGCACGTTGGGAGGCTGAGGTGGGCAGATCACTTGAGGCCACGAGTTTGAGACCAGCCTGGCTAATATGATAAAACTCCATCTCTACTAAAAATATAAAAAATTAGCTGGGCTTGGTGGCATGTACCTTTAGTCCCAGTTACTTGGGAGGCTGAGGCAGAAGAATTGCTTGAACCTGGGAGGCAGAGGTTGCAGTGAGTTGAGATCGTGTCACTGCACTCCAGCCTGGGCAACAGAGCAAGACTCCGTCTCAAAAAAACAAAACAAAACAAAACAATTATCACCTCCTCCAAGACTGGAAATGTTTTGAGCTTGGATTATTACTCCTGAAAGCTTCTATAGCAAGCTGTGGATACATTTTTAATTGTAGGCCCTGTAATATTGTACTGAGTATTAAGCCTGTTTATGTGCCTTCCGAGATACTATAAGCCTCTTCTAGACAGTAATATCTTATTAATACATTCCGAACCACAGTCACAGTAACTTGCATAGTTAGTGCTCAATAAACACTAGTGATTCATTCCTTCATTATTAAAAAGGAAATAGCAAAATGATCAATATTCCAACAGATGGAACATAGGTGAAACAGCAATTTAATTGTGCTACTACTCTCTTATTGAACAAGGTAGACCAAATAATGTACAACTACAATCAGACCTTGGCATAAGAACATTCTTTTAAAGCCAAACCAACCTCTGAACTCCCAAACAAGTGAAAACAGTTGAATGATGACAGACTTGTTCCCTGATGGATCACTTCCCTCAACTACAGTGGCTCCTCATGACAGGGGTAGCAGCATTGCTAGGACACGCTGTGAACCTCTTCAATTAACTGTTATCTTTTTACTCTGGCTGGCTTCCTTTAAAATCATAGCTGGAGAAAGGCCCAAAAGCTGCTGGCCTCAACCATCTCTATCTCTAGTTTTTCCTATTTCACATGAACTGAAGGAGATTTGTTGATGTTATGCAGCCTGTGAATATATCTTTACATTTCCAAAGAATGGAAAATAGGTTGACTAGGAAAGAGAACACTTGGAAGAAAGGATCGTTTTTATCCACATGAGCAATTATCTGAGGACCACTTACAGTAGAGGCAGGCGAGTCTGTAGGACATACTCTTCTTGCTAACTTAAAATGTCCAATTTCCAGTTCCTACTCAGTATTAAAGAATTAAGATGCCAGAATATGACGTAATATCACATTTCTTAAAAATGATTGTTAATTCCAGGTTGTTGAGGCTTCTTCTAGAAAGCCAAATTGTCCTGTATATAAAAGCAAGGTATTCAGGATAGGTAGCTTGGCAAGGAGTCACATCTAGTGCCCCCACTTTCTAGCTTCATGGTCGTGGACAGGCCACTCATCCTCTCTATCCCCCACGGTCCTCATCTGCAATGTAGAGATAAGAATATGCCTACTTTATGTGTGCAGGGCTCTTAGAAAAATGCCTGGCAGGCAGTAAGCTCTCAAGAAGTCTGAGCCCAGCCCAATGACACCTACTTTGTGGAATTACTGTCAGCCTGAAGTGAGATTATGTATTTTAAGTGTTGCCACATAGCAGATAATCAATAATGGTAATACCAATAAATAGATATTTTTGTCACATATAAAAGAATAGCAGTCACCAGTGGCCACTGAGTTTAAATTCATCTGAGTGTTATGGAACTCAGATATGAAATGTCTGCATACATGATCCCATCCCAGAATTGAGAGGATGAGGTATATTTGAAGGAAGTTATAGACACAGAAGGTCTGTGGAAAGTGGAGAGGACTTATAAAGAGAAGAGGAGACAAAGAATAGAGCTTTAGGAAACAGACCAAAATATCACTGAAGAAATAATGAATTCAGGGCAGGGCCTATGAAAGAAGACAGGCAGATGGAGGCCTAGGAGAAGAGCCTGGCTAGAAGCTACAATAAGAAAAAAACAACAGAAGAAAGAATAATATCCTAAAAATGATGGAATGAAGGGAACAAGTCCTATGATACTGGCTGGGAAAATAATATAGCAGCAAGGAGTTTCTAAGGCCACAGGTGGGGACACTGGCTGAGATGCTGCCAGGTGCCTGTGGTTTGGGCTAAAAGGTACTTTGAGAACCAAACACAGAAAAGCACATAACTCCTCCAGATCCCAAAGAAACAAGGAACTAAGATGCTCTCTTAACCTGGAATTGGAGAGTACGAAAAGACGGGACTTGACAGGACTTTAAGAGTCAGGACCAGAGCAGAGACTGGCCAAGTCAATGTGGATTGTCTGTCAGGAGACGAGACGGTGTGTGGGAAAAGCAGTGACTATTCAGTGTGTGACTCGTGGTAAGTGAACAAGATTCAGCTTCATAAGCTGGGGCAAACCTAACTGAACCACGCGAGCAACTTACCTATAGACCATTTACACCACATACTCACTGACCAGCTACTAGCATGTGCCTTGAAGATGCTTAGAAGATGCAGGAAAGGCCAGTCCCCAGAAGAGAGCAAGAAGAAATGTCCCTCTGGGTAGGGGCAGTAAGGAATAACTTAGGCCACAGGGGATTAGACAGGGAGTCTGCCCCATTTTGACAAATACTGGTCTATGTCGTCCCCTGGCTTTTCTGGGTTGATAGGGAGAAAACTTAAGGAAAATTGTTTTTCCACAGTTTTGGTGGGGAAAAACGGAGGGAGAAATTAAAAAAAAAAATCTTATGAGGAAATGGTCCCTTCTCCATTTTTTGCATTTTTAGAAATGATTTAATATGGCTGAATTCTTAATATTTCCTTATCATATCCCTATCTTCTACAGTGGTAAATCCCATCATGTCACTGGTAAGCTACTCTCCCAGCTATTCCCAGTCTTAGATACACTAGTGAATAAAGGGCTGGTACAACCAACAGCAATCACAGAGCATTCATGAATCTATTCTTGATCTCAGACTTGTAACTCTTGGGCAGACCTGGGTTCAATACACCTTCTGATGAAGGATCCGAGGAGAGACTCCTGAAGGAAGCAAGAATACCTACCAGCACACTCCTCCAGGGAACACAGGGAGGTCTCCAAGGACATTCCAGGGCAGCGAGGTCTGGAGGGGAAAGAAGTGAGACACTCTCGGCGACGCTCTCTGACACCATCCCCACATGTGGTGCTACACTGGCTCCACGGCTGCCACAGTCCCCAAGTTTCTGCAAGGATATAAGTTATGCTTTTAATGCTAGTTCATTTGAGAGTCAGTATTTAACTGCACCCAAATGAAACAGCAAAACTCAAATCTCAGGTCTTGAAAAGTCTGTGAGTAAAGGCATTCCCAGATGTAGAAAGCTGAAGAGTTGCTCCTAACTTAAAAAAAGAAAGAAAAACTGTATAATTTACAAAATCTTAACCTTTCCAAGACCCACCAAAGAGCTAAAGTCACAGGACAACTAACTATCCTGCAATATAAGGAAAGATAGGATCCTCCAAAGAAAAATGAGATGCAACTTGTTTACCAGGGGCAGAGTTCACCTAAAAATGTCATGAACCGCTGAAAGTCTAGTGGATTAGCACAGAATATAGAACCACTATGACTCACATACACAAGCAGAATTTATACTCACTTGCAGGATCTTCTCCATGGATCTCATTAAATACAAGAAGGAGTGAGGGCAGGCACAAGACCAGACAAAGCCTCCCTCATGGTGGAGGCCCAAGGAGGGAAGGGGCAGCACTGTGGAAAAGACACAAAACCTCACCTAGATCCTCTCTCCATTTCCATTACTGAATAAAATCTTCAACCACTTGGGAAAATGCCTCAAACCCTATCATTCTAAGAGCACCAGTTGATATCAACTGCTTCTAGAGAATGGAAAAAGAAACTCCTTCACCCTTGGGGAAGAGCCAAAATTATCCTGGGCCCAGACTATTAGAGATTTTCTACCACTGGGGAGGAGCAGGATCATCAAGAAGTTCCCACTCCCGAAACTTAGGAACACAGCACTTGCCTAACACTGAGTTTGAACTAGAACAGGAGAATGCCCTCCCTCTGCTCCAGGCTAGCAAGTGCCAAGTATCAAGTAACAACAGTCTACTTCTGAGGAAGAGGCAGAGCAAGAGGTGAAAGCCTCTCTGATGTACAGGTTCACAACCAAAGCTGAGGGTGGGACAGAGCATGGAGAAAACCCCTATGGTGATGCAATGCCTGCCCTAAACACAAAGTAACACTAGAAAAATTTCAAATGTGATAAGCACTGAGGGTAGCCATAGCAGTGGTAAAAACCCAGATACAGTTCAATTCCTTACTACATTAACCCAATACGCACATCAAAGGCCCAGCAAAAACAGAGGTATGACCATTTCCAGGCGTAAATACCATGTCTACGGTTTCAAACAAGGTGTCCAGCTTTCAATTCAAAATTATTAGACACAAAAAGAAGGGGGGGGGAAACATAAAACTATCAAGATTGAAAGTAATCAAGATAACCAGACTCAGATGTGACCCAGATATTAGAACTGTCAGAGAAAGAATTTAAAATAGCTATGATAAATATGTCAAAGACTTCAGTGGAAAAGGTGAACAAGATGCATAAACAGATGGAAAATTTCATCAGACAGTTGGAGACTAAAAAATCAAATGTTATAATTTTAAAGTATAGTAACACAGATGAAGAAGGCTTATCAATAGACTTGACACAGTTGAGAAAAAAAAACAGTAAATGTGAATATAGGTAAATAGAAATGTCTCAAACTAAAACACACAAAGAGGAAAAAAAGAGTAAATAAAACAGAATAGAAGACCAGAGAGCTGTGGGGCAGTAACAGACAGACTCCCATACATGCAATTGGAATACCAGGAGGAGAAGATAGAATAGGACACAGTAAATATGTCTAAGAACTCTCCAAAGTTAATGAAAGACTCCAAACTACAAGTCTAAGATGCTCAGAAAACACCAAGCAGGATAAATACAAAAAGCAATACAGTGCTCAAAGTGCTGAAAACCAAAACCAAACCAAAAGGTTTGAAGGGTGGGAGAATATACCACCAGAGAAGAATGACAATAAGAATTACAGCTGACTTCTTGACAAAATTATCCAAGCCAGAAGATAACAGAATGTCATCTCTAAAGTACTGAAAGAAAAATCTACCACCCCAGTAAAACATATATATATATATATATATATATATATATATATTTCAAAAATAAAGGAGAAATAAAGACTTTTTAAGATAAACAAAAATGGAGATCATGTATTACCAGCAGTCCTTAAATACAAGAAATGTTCAAAGAAATCCTTCAGGCAGAAAGAAAATGTTACCAGAAAAAAATCTGCCTTTATACAAAGAAATGAAGAGTGCTGGTAACAGTATATATAAAGATAAATATAAAAATCGTTTTTGTCATTTGTAAATGCTCTAAAATATAATTGATAGCCTAAAGCGAAATAGTAGCAATGTATTCTGTGTTTAATAGCATATATAGGGCCAGGTGCAGTGGCTCATGCCTGTAATCCCCGCACTTTGGGAGGCCGAGGAGGGCGGATCACGAGGTCAGGAGCTTGACACCAGCCTGGCCAACATGGTGAAACCCCATCTCTATTAAAAAACTACAAAAATTAGCCAGCATGGTGGTGCATGCCTATAATCCCAGCCAGCTATTTGGGAAGCTGAGGCAGGAGAATTGCTTGAACCTGGGAGGCAAATGTTGCAGCTGAGATAGCACCATTGCATTCTAGCCTGGGCAATAAGAGCAAACTCCATCTCAAAAAAAAAAAAAAAAAGCATATATAAAGTAAAATTGTGACAACAATCACACAAAGAATGGGTGGAGTGAATTGGGAGTATACTGTTC
The DNA here is from genome assembly GCF_009761245.1 of Sapajus apella. Taxonomy (NCBI): domain Eukaryota; kingdom Metazoa; phylum Chordata; class Mammalia; order Primates; family Cebidae; genus Sapajus; species Sapajus apella. Next base: position 256,937 of record NW_022436949.1, on the reverse strand, counting down.
AAAAGTCCTTATAGTACACATGAAGCAATATAATACTTGGAGGTGGACTGAGAGTAAAGATGTATATTGTAAACTCTAGGACAACCGCTAAATAAATACTTTTTTTTCTGAGACGGAGTCTGCTCTGTCACCCAGGCTGGAGTGCAATGGCGTTGGCAACCTCCACCTCCCAGGTTCAAGTGATTCTTGGGCCTCAGCCTCCCGAGTAGCTGGGATTACCGGCATGCGCCATGATGCCCAGCTAAGTTTTTTTGTATTTTTAGTAGAGCCGGGGTTTCATCAAGTTGGCCAGGCTGGTTTCAAATTCCTGATCTCAAGTGATCCACCTGCCTTGGCCTCCCAGAGTGATGGGATTACAGGCATGAGCCACCAGGTCCAGCCCATTAAATACATTTTTAAGGTATAAACAATAAACCAATAGTATAAAGTAAATCATTAAAATATTCAATTAATCTAAAATAAGGAAGAAAAAAAGAGAAAAAAAAACAGAATGGATGTAACAAATATAAATCCAGCAAAATAAATCTTAATCCAACCATATAATGATAAAACTAAAGAACCTAAACACTAAGTTAAAAGGCAGAGATTGTCAGATTAGATAAAAAAGCATGATTCAACTAACTATATGTTGTTTTTTTAAAAGCCCACTTTACATATAAAGACATACATATGTTAAAAGTAAAAAGATGGAAGCTATTCCTTATGAACATTAAGCAAAAGAAAACTAAAGTAACTAGATTAATATCAAACAAAATAGATTGCACAACCAGGGATATTACCAGGGATAAAGAGCAACATTATACAGTGATAAAAGGGTCAATTCAGCATGGGACTTTAATCCTAAATGAGAACGTACCTAACACTGGAGCTTCAAAATACACACAAAACCCTCCCAGTTATTATTGATTGATAAATATGAATATCTCATCCAAGCAGATATGCAATCACTGCCAGATAGAATAAATGAGTAATTTCCCTATAAAGAATTATTTTGGCAGGCATGGTGGTGCACGCCTGTAAATCCCAGCACAGGCCAGGCAGGTGGATCACTTGAGCTCAGGAATTTGAGACCACCCTGGGCAACATAGCAAAACCCATTTCGACAAAAAAATACAAAAATTAGCCAGGGATAGTGGCATGCACCTGTAGTACCAGCTACTTGGGAGGCTGAGGTAGGAAGATCACCTGGGCCGGGGGAAGTCGAGGCTTCAGTAAGCCATAATCATACCACTGCTCTCCAGCCTCAGCAGCAGAGTGAGACACTGTCTCAAAAAAAAAAAAAAGAATTATTCTAAGTCCCCTCTCTATGACTACCCATCCAACCCCAAGATCTAGCAGATCCTGCCAACATTAGGCACCAACACAGACTCTGTATAAAAGACTCTTCATCCTTTGTGGACAAAAACTTCTAATGCAGCCAAAGGTCTACAAAGCACTACAAAACATAAAACATGCAGGGCAGATGCATTCTCAGGTGAGCCAAGTGGTGCAATCTTTGGAGTGAGTAATGGAATATGAGTTCTTTACAGCAATTAAAAGGATTTTCACAAGAGTGGGAGGGTTACAAACCAGTGCCCTGGACCAGCATCAACTGAGGTGTGCTAATTATGTTCCATCTAGAGGTCCAAGTGAAGACAATATTAGTTCTGTGCCTCTGAGATCACACTGCAGCTCCTCGTACAGCATAACAATGAGCTGGCTTTGTCCTCAAAGCTTCAGAGCTATTCCAATACTAAGCGTCACTGCTTGAAAGGCTTTGAGAATCACAGTCTGAGTGATAGTACTGTGATTTATTTTTGGAAAATCTACTGGAAATCCCACTACTGTAAAATCTAAATTGAAAATTAAGTCAATATATAGTTTATCCTTCTCCATGCTCACATTTAAGACCACAAAATGTAGAATTACACATGCTAAGAATTTTTTTGTTATTCCATCTGAGCTCTTTTACTTTATATAACTTATTTAAATACATAGAGTCATTTGTCAAACTAAAAATAAAAATTCCACTACTGAGGATCAGAAAAAAAATCAGTTTTGATTTTAAAAAAGTATATATATTTTTAGATTTAAAAATTTTATATGTGTGTGTGTATATATACACACACATACATACATACATACATAAATACATACATATATAATGGAACTCATATTCCATTACTCACTCCAAAGATTGCACCACTTGGCTCACCTGAGAATGCATCTCCCTGCACGTTTTCTTTATGTTTTGTAGTGCTTTGTATACCTTTGGCTGCATTCTAAGTTTTTGTCCATAAAGGATGAAGAGTCTTTGATGCAGAGTCTGTGTTGGTGCCTAGTGTTGGCAGGATCTGCCAGATCTTGGGGTTGGATGGGTACTGATAGAGAGGGGACTTAGAATAATTATTTTTTTTCTTTTGAGACAATGTCTCATTTTGCTGCCAAGGCTGGAGTGCAGTGGTGTGATTATGGCTTACTGAAGCCTCAACTTCCTCCAGCTCAGGTGATCCTCCTATCTCGGCCTCCTGAGTAGCTGGTACTACAGGCACATACCATTATCTCTGGCTAATTTTTGTACTTTTTGAGGAGATGGGTTTTTGCTATGTTGCCAGGCTGATCTTAAACTTCTGAGCTCAAGCAATCCACCTGCCTTGGCCTCCCAGAGTGCTGGGATTTACAGGCATGTGCCTGTAAATCCTCTGTTTCCCAGGTTCAAGCGATTCCCTTGCTTCAGCCTCCCAAATAGTTAGGACTATAGGCGCATGCCAAAAAGCCTGGCTAATTTTTGTATTTTTAGTAGAGACCGGGTTTCACTTTGTTGGCCCGGCTGGTCTCGAACTCCTGACCAAGTGATTCACCCACCTTGGCCTCTCAAAGTGCTGGGCTTACAGGTGTGAGCCACTGTTCCTGGCTAAAAGCAAAAATCTTAATGTTAAAAAAAAAAAATCTCATTTGGAAATGTTGTGTTGTTTCCCCTTTAAAATAATAGCTTGTAGGATACCAAACGATAAAACAAAATGAATATTTAAGCTAAGCTTTTATGTCTCAATTTCTAAATCAAATTAATCAAACAGTAAACACAGGAAATCACTCAAAGCAATGATCAAATTTAATTAGGCAAATATTTGGCCAGGCATAGTGGCTCATGCCTATAATCCCAGCACTTTGAGAATCTGAGGTGGGTGGATCACGAGGTCAGGAGATCGAGACCATCCTGGCTAACACAGTGAAACCCCATCTCAAATAAAAATACAAAAAAAAAAAAATTAGCTGGGCATGGTGGCACATGCCTGTAATCCCAGCTACTTGAACCCGGGAGGCAGAGGTTGCAGTGAGCTGAGACCATACTGCATTCCAGGTGGGGTGACAGAGCAAGATTCCATCTAAAAAAAAAAAAAATTAGGCAAATATTTGTAAATGTCTTAAGTAACTCCATCTGATCCCTGAAGATCTCTGCTAATAACTTTGAAGAAAATACTTGGCAAATGGGAACTCTTTAGATAACTGTAGTTCACATGTTGGAAATGAACAGCAAAATGCCAATACTCCAAATAGTCCTTCTTCATGAATGAAAGGCCGTTTTGTTTTATCCTGTTCCTGTTTAGATGTCCATACATGTGCTCACACTACATAACAAACCTGTTTTTCCAGGCTAAATGCCTTTCAGGCTTTTATAGAGGGTTTTAATTTTGAAAAAGCAAAATATGTCTTAAATGTGAAAAGGGAGGTTTGTTTCTACCCATAAGACTACCTGAAGGAATGCTGCCTTTGAAATATTCACATCTGCAAGGCATTTTGTTCAAGAAACCAAGGTATCTAAACAAATCATGATTATAAGAAAATTCTATAGACATAGCAGAGTAGCTATAAGAGTAGGAAGAGCAGTAGAACCTGGGATAAGCAGTTCAGATTTTCTTTGCATAGAACAAGGCTTCCTTATATTGAACAAATCATTCTTATGCCCTGGGCTCCCAAGTGGTTGTGGGTCTTCTAAGAGATGGGTGGCACAAGATGAAACAGTAAGTTAAGGAGGAAAAAACAGAACCTTTTTTTTCAACCTAAAAGCTTAGTACTACTTAATACATGAATTGGGTCAATTGCATGGAAGGCAGTTATAGAATTGTGGTCAAAGCAAACTCTCAAGCTCGTCTACCTGGATTTGTGTTCTGACCCTACTATTTAAACACCATTGACCTTGGGAAAATTACTTCACCTTTCTGTGCCTCCATTTCATCACCTATAAAATTGACAATGCAATGAGTTGAACTCATAGATTCGTTATGAGGACTATATGGGTTAGTATCCATAAAGCACTTAGAACAGTGCCTGGTGCAAAGTAATCACTGTGCAAATATTTATCCCATTAAGTGGAATAAAGATTACGAATAGTCATTTCTGGCAAATTCATTATGTATTTGCTATAAATTATTTACTTATTATCCTAAGATCCTCAGACATGTTTAGAAGAAGAGACAAGCATAAAACACATTATTCTATTTTCAAAAGGAACTAATAAATTCAGTGTGAGTCAGTGGCTTATACAAGTCATGGTGGGCCCCTAAATAGTACCATTTGGCAAAAAAGATACTCTCTACTGGTCAGAGCTGTCAATCTAGATAAAAAATAAAAGAAGAACTCAGTTCAGTCATAAATTTATATACTAAAAACACAGGAAATCACTGAGGTTCCTGTCTCAAGCATAAATTTGATTTCTCAGACCAATACAGTCAGAGTTTGTCTGCCACACCAAGAATCAGGGTCTCCAGGCATGTTTAGCTCCCCCAGTTACTGCCCCCAGCCCTGCTATTCAGATATATCTGGCAGTTGCTACATGGGGCAGCCCCTTTGGGAGCCCCTGACCACCCTCCACCTGGACACACAGAGAACCACTCCCATTCTGCCCTTTTCCCATCTGCCCGCTGCTGCTGCTGCTGCTGCTGCTGCTGCAGGAAAAACTCCAGCCTTTAGACATGGAGTGGAAGCATCTGTGGAAAGCCCAGCAGCCAGAAAAACCAACAAGGTGGACCTCCTGCCCCCATGTGACCTTAATCAAATGGCCCCAATTTCTCGACTTCCCTTGATTCATTTCCATTAAATTCAGTCAGATTTATGTTCCCCCCGAATGAGTATTTTCTTTGGAAAAGGCAAGAATATTGGGTTGGGCACGGTGGCTCACGCCTGTAATCCCAGCACTTTGGGAGGCCGAGCCAGATGGATCACCTGAGGACAGGAGTTCAAGACCAGCCTGGCCAACCCCATCTCTGCTAAAAATACAAAAATTAGCTGTGTGCAGTGGTGCGTGTTTGTAATTCCAGCTACTCAAGAGGCTGAGGCAGAATGTCTTGAACAAGGGAGGTGGAGATTGCAGTGAGCCAAGATTGTGCCACTGCACTCCAGCCTGAGCAGCAGAGCAAGGTCAAAAAAACAAAAAAACGAAAAAAGAAAAAAAAAAACAACAACAACAACAAAAAAAAAAACACCAAAAAAAGAATATCTTAGATGAGTAAATTCATTCAATCTAATTGTTCTTCTCCTAACACCTAGTTGAGACTAGCCAAATCTGAGTCCAATTTTCACTTAATAAGCATGTATTGAACACATCTGAATGTGCCAGGCATATTAGTGGGCCAAATAAAGACCATAACAAGCTTCATAGCAGCACAAATCAGGTTTTGCCACCAAGTGAACTTCCCCCATCTGCTGTGCAGAGGGGATGCATAGGGAGAGAAAGACAAACAAGCAATGGCAGAAGTGATAAATGCCATGAAAGAAGAACGAAAAGATACAGCAGAGGAATTGAACCCGAGGTCATGGGAGAGTAACCCAAGCGGAGACCTGGAGGATGGGTTAATGTTAACCAGGAAGGTGACAGGAAGGTGCTCTAGGCCCCAGCGCAGAGATGGTGACTGCGGGGTCCTGGGGGCAGCCTGACCATGGAAGGTTTGACTGACAAAGTAAGTTAAGGAGGGAAAAACAGAACCTTTTTTTTCAATCTAAAAGCTTTGTACTATTTAATACATGGATTGACAGTCGATTGCATGGAAGGCAGTTACAGAATAGTGGTCAAAGCAAACTCTCAAGCTCGTCTACCTGGATTTGTGTTCTGACCCTACTATTTAAACATCACTGACCTTGGGAAAATTACTTCACCTTTCTGTGCCTGCATTTCATCACCTATAAAACTGATCATGTAAACTTTGCCCAGTGAGATGACCCAGTGAAATGACTTTTAAGCAGGAGAATAGCCTGCTTAAAATTCAGCTGACCTGAATTTTAAACAATCCCTTTGGATGCAGTGAGAGAATGAAGTAGACAGATGGAAACCAACTAGGAATCTAAGAGTCTAGGCAAGGAGTAATAGAGGTTTAATCCAAGTGGTATCAGTGGAACTGGGGAGAAGTGGAGAGATTGAGACACCCAGGAGACAAAGCCATAGGACTCAGTAATGTATCATTTAAAGGAGATAAAGAGGAAGACTCCTGGCTTCTGGTTTGATCCATAAGATGGTTGGGGAAGACCTATACTGAGAAGCAGGGTTGGGGGTACGACGATGAGTAAGTAAGTCCAGAAATGCTGCTTCTGAGGTGCCAGGGAGACATCCAAGGGATGCAGCACCTGGATGCAGGAGACAAGTAGGGGAGACACACCCATCTGGAGCCATCAGCATCAAGGTTAATCACCTGGCAAGTGTGTGAAGAGTAAATGACAAGACGACTAGCACTTAAGGGAGACAGGCAGTGGAACTGGGAGGCCAAGGAGACTATGAAGAAGCAAGCAGGGAGGTGGGAGGTGAGCAGGGTGAGTGTGGTGTCACAGAATCAAGGTCAATGAAGACACTGGCTGAACTGTCCCTGCATTTGGAGTCCTGTACCTCATTTGCTGGCTGCCTCAGTGAGAGTATTTCAGGGGAGGACTTAAGTGTGGAAGCCAGTTTGCAATAGGTTGAAAAGTGAATGGGAGGCAAAAAAAGAACTCCAAAGCACCAGGCAAATTTGTCAAGTAGTTTTTGGGCTATAAAAGGAAGAAGAAAGAGGGTGATGTCTGGGGGAGAACACGGGGTCAGGATGGTTTTTGTTTTGGGACAAAAAAATTAAGTACATTTCAAAACTGATGAGAGTCTGTAAAGGAAGGACAGTTAAGGATGGGAGAGAGAGGGAATAATGAGTAAGAAGGTTCCTGAAATGAGCAGAGGGGCTGAGGTCCACAGTGGAGGGAAGGAATAACACTTCTTCCATGGTGGCAGGGAGGGAGGGGAGAGAATGGGTCTGACGTCTACAGGTGTACAGATCTTTTGGTGGGAGAGTAGAGTTCCCACTTAACGGCTTCCAGATGCTCTGCATGGTGGGTGGCAAATCAACTATGAGAGTTAACCAGTGGGCAGGGGTTGAGGTCTGAGAGGAGTGGAGAAGGTCTGAAAGGGCTGTTGTGTAGGAAAGGAGCATTGGCCTGGGTGACATGCTGAGCAGCATGCAGGTCCTGCCAAGGGTGAAAGCATGATCGACCCATGGTGCAGCCTTAGAAGTGGTGCAGTGGGTGGCTGGCAGATGGCTGGATACATGCAGAGCTGAGGTGTGTCCTGGCAGGGGTATCAGAAGGACAATGAGGCTAAGGAGTTTAGGATATTGGCAGGAGGGTGGTTAAAGGGATGAGCCACGGAATATAGGCTGCATAGAAAAGGGAGTACAAGGAAGGAAGTGGCCAGTGGAGAAGGAGAAAGCCAAAGCAAAGGGACTTAAAGAGAGGAAGTGGGTAAATTTGCAGCAAGGAACACTGGGAGTTTCAGACAAAGTCAGGCTTGTGCAGCGAGGGGACACTGGGCTTACTTGGGATAAAGATAAAAGCAAACGAGACGATTTCTGCCAAATTAAACTACTTGCTAAGACCAGACTTTTCTCCAAGAAAATGGAAAGAAATGCAAAGAGCAGCATAGGGAATGAATGGACTTGTCAGAACCCCTTTGTGATTTCTTTGTGATTAGGTAGGGCATTACACAAAGAATACAGAATCTGAATACATTTTTAAAAATCTTGCTTTGATTTCTCACTATAAAGGCTGCATTCCTAAAATGAATGACTTATGAGAGAAGAGACATGCTCTGCTAGAGGAAGACAGATGTTGCTAATTTGGGATTTGGTTTCAAACTCCAATCACCTCTCCATAAACTTACCACATGATTTAATAATGGGATTTGAAAAATAAAATGTTTATTGAGCACTTCCTACATGCCAGGCACTGAGAATGTTACATGTGGATTTCATTCAATCACCATGACTCTGAAGCGTGTACTTGCATTGCCCCTATTTTACTGATGGGGAAACGGAGACTTAAAGAGGTTAAGTACGTTTACCGGTACTCTTAGTTTTTCAGCTAATGGTAATAATGCCAATTGGTACACTATAAGGCCTGAACCATAAAAATGATTTACAGTTCACCTAAATTCTAAATGACAATTTTGATTACATGAAGGATTTGATTTAAAATGTTAAAAAATCTCAATACAAACCTATATTTCTCTGAATTAGCATGCACTCCTTCTCCTTTGTAGAAAAGTGGCTTCTGCTTGAAATGCCAAAGTCAAAGCAGTACTTATTCCTCCCCATGTCAAACAAAGTGCAGTTAAAAACGGTCCGTCTCTCTCCCAGGGGCAGGCTGTTTTCAGCCAAATGAATGGTCCTCTTCCCAGGGGATCTGGGGGCCTCCTTGAAGACAGTGACCACTCCTTGCACGAAGGTGCATGGTGGAGGCAGCACCATCACCTCCACCCCCGACTCGCATGTGAGTTCTGGTGCCATCATCAGTTTGTATCCAAATTTCCGGGCCAGGTCAATGGGTCCTGTGGAGGTAATGACTGAGTCTCGCCCAAGCAGCTTCAGCACCACGGTAACATACGCTTCCGTCCCCACAGGTGCACAGCCAAACTCAACCCACTGACCTTGAGCAAGTTCTGTCCTTTTGCTGGTTCTTATTTCCAGCAGCTGTCCTGAATTTCTCCTTGATTCAGGAAGACTGTTGGTGAAGATGACATCCACTATGATGTCAGGCTTGTCCACAAGAAATGGGCACAGTGGTTGACTGGTAAATAGGCCCACTTGGAAGGTGCCTTCTGCTGCCTTGGAGCTCCTGTTCAAGTCAATATGAAACACAGGCCATTCCACCTTCAGAAAGGCACTTTTCTCCCACCAAGGGAATGGAGTGCTGTTGTCTGTTGCTTCTGGACTCATTGTGAACTGGTAGTCACCAGCCTCCTTGAAGTAAAAGCATTCAAACTTGAGTGTTCCCTGGGACTGATTGGTCAGGAAGTACTTAGTAGTTATGGTCTGATTGGTGTTGGCCTCCAACAGCAGGACAGATACATTCCTCAGCGTCCCATTAGCACCATCAAAATACTGGAAATCCACATACACGGTGTCATTGCTTAGTGCTACATGGCCTGACTCTCTCAAGAGAAGATATTCAGCTTCTCCAAGAACTGAAATGAAGTGGTCAGAATTGGTTTTTAAAAGGTGCATTTGAGCAGAACTATTAGTGACATTGATGAAAACAGAATTTTTAATTTTTTTTCCAAGACAGGGTCTCCCTCTGTCACCCAGGCTAGAGTGCAGTGGCACAGTCACTGCTTGCTGTACCCCTAACCTCTTGGGCTTAAGTGATTCTCCCACCTCACCCTCCAAAGTAGCTGGGACTACAGGCACATGCCACCACACCCAGCTAATTTTCTTTTTGTAGAGACTGGGTCTCACTATGTTGCCCAGACTGTTCTCAAACTCCTGGGCTCAAGCAATCCTTCCACCTGACTCCCAAAGTGCTAAGATTATAGACATGAGCCACTGTACCCAGCAGAAAACAGCATTTTAGATAAGAGAAGTTAGAACACAGCCAGGGATGATGTGAAATTATACTGAGTACAGATCCTGGAAGCTGGCCACTGCGTTCTTTGCACTCTGAAGTGGTTTCGTTCCTTCATCTTCATCTTTCATAGTTATGTTTAAAATGACTAGTGGTAAATACTCTGAATTCACAACTTTCGACAATGTGATATAACTGCAATGAAAATCTATACAACTAGAATAATAATTTTCGTAATTAAAAACCCAATATCTCATATTATTAATCATATTCTGGTGGTTGATATTTGGGGAAAATGGATACACACTGAAGAGAAGGCTGGATTTAAATGATACAATACAAATTGTTCTGGATGATTTTAAATGTAAGACCCTAAATTTACTTCAAAGTTGTTATTTTCTGATATTCAAGACAAGCACTGGGAAATTTTTACTAGTAAAGGAATCAGTGTCCTCAGTTTGTGTGAGGCAGAAATGTTTAGATGGATAAGAAATGTTGACACTTTATTCTGCATGAATAACCAAAGGGATAGGGTGAACATTTATGAAATAACTAGGATTGTCCTTGGCAATTTAATGTATTTGTCTAGATAAGACAGATGACTACTACTTCCCAAGTATCATTTTGTTAGGATCAATCATATCTTTTAAAAGGAGACCCAGCAGAGTACTTAAGTGAAAAGTGCAAAGAACAGACACACAAGAATCCTTGTTTCTATTTTGAATCCTATCCAAATACATATCAAAGGAGGCAGAATTTGGCAATTCAATAGTCAGCTGGCCTGTGGTTAGAGTAAAAAACAGTTCTAGATGTAAGGGACTGAAGTGCCCTTTAGATTTGAAAAACAACTTGTGTAAGTATGACTTTATTATTATTATATATGCCTCATGCATATATATGTCCAAAGGGGCCCATGTGTTTTTTGTTTGGGCTGGCAGTCTTTAAAATACCCTTATAGATATATGCAACCGATGATTATTAGAATCAGCACATTAATATCTTGGCACACAGAAGAGTTTTTAATTAGCGTAGCATTTCACCTAGTTCTCATTTCAGATTAGGTGAAATAAAAGACATAAAACTTGGATGACTTGAATGCTTGATTATCACTTGTTTGAAAACCATAATGGGATAAAGTTTTTTTTCTCCAATTAAGCAAAACAAGTTGAGGGATATTCCCTTTCGAGATGATTCAAGGTGGCTGATTCTGGTGCAGCTTGCATACTGGTTCAGAGCCAACCTGGTATTTTTCTTGAACTAGTGGGTAAAGAGACCCCAGCACTTATCACAGTACAAGCAAGTGCTTAAGACTGAGAAAAAAGTCATGTTAATTTCAATCTGAAGGGAACAGGATGGTTTTGTGGTGCATTTAAGAATAAGAGGCATACACCACTCAGCTAACTAATAAAAGTCTACTGCAGGCTGGTCTGATGGTAGCAGGTTATCGGAACTTATTAACATTAATGTCACTAAAGTTAGGTATATGACCCCTAACTACTAAATTTGACTGGCTAAACAAAAAAAAGTCTATTGTGTATGACAGGGATTGTCAATTCAATGAAGCAGATCAGATTCTGATTTGATGGAAGCCAGTCAATGAGAAAGGCACACATGCCCAGTTGGAAATGGAGAACAAAGATGCAACAGGTGGGTTCCAGCAGCAGCAGATAGGAGGTATGGATTAAAGGGAGAATTTGCTACCTTAGAACTCCTGTTAGAAAACTGCAATTTGGGCCAGGCACGATAACTCATGCCTGTAATCCCAGCACTGTGGGAGGCCGGGGAGGGTGGAACACCTGAAGTCAGGAGTTCGAGACCCGCCTGGCCAACATGGTGAAACCCCATCTCTACTAAAAATACAAAAATTAGCTGGGCATGGTGGCAAGTACCTGTAATCTCAGCTACTTGGGAGGCTGAAGCCGAAGAAGTGCTGGAACCCGGGAGGTAGAGGTTACAGGTAGCCAAGATTACACCATTGCATTCCTACCCAGGCCAACAACAGTGAGACTCCATCTCAAAAAAAAAAAAGAAAACTATAATTTGGTTCTACCACATCCTGACTACTATAGTATATGGGTAATGGTATATTTTGATCAGTATTGAGTAGAGATAAAGCGGGGAAAAACAGATCTATGACAATACCTACTTTTTTTTTTTTGAGACGGAGTCTTGCTCTGTCACCCAGGCTGGAGTGCAATGGCATGATCTCAGCTCACTGCAACCTCCACTCCCTGGTTTAAACAATTCCCCTGCCTCAGCCTCCCAAGTAGCTGGGATTACAGGCACATACTACCATGCCAGCCTAATTTTTTTCTCCTTTTAGTAGAGATGGGGTTTCACCATGTTGGCCAGACTGGTCTCGAACTCCTGCCCTCAGGCGATCTGCCTGCCTTGGCCTCCTAAAGTGCTGGAATTACAGGCATGAACCACTACGCCCAGATGACAATACCTACTTTCTCATCAGTGGCCTATGCACTTAACTTCTATGCTCTAGTTTATGCTCATTCAACTTTTATTTTCATATTCCAGTAAAAAATTTTGCTCTTAACAACAAACACCCTTGTATACTTTGTTTAAATGGAGAATTTCGATGCTTTATTTATTGTTATGAAACCAAGGACACATACTTTTTTATAGAAGGCTGTTACACGTACAGCAATCTGTTTTTAAGAAGGGTTAAATTACTTTAAAATAAATGAATCCTACATTGGCTTTCCTTAAATCTGGCATCTTCTTGTATAAATAAACTTCTTAAAAAAGAAAAGACTGAGAAAGGGGGTCTACTGAATGAAATGAACAGCACATGCTCTGATCCATTTAACTGCTGTGCCACTCACACAAGCCAGTGTCCTCTATACCTTGGATCACAATTTCTTCACCAAATAAAAAAACAACTTCCACTCCCATACCATCAACTGCTTAGATGTCTATGAAATATTTGGAAATCATCAAAAGAAAAGAAGTGAAGATTATGTCATATTGTTGACTCTATTGGTTCAGTAGTTGTGTAAAACTCTCTGAGAAATGAACTCAATTTTTAGTTGAAATGAACTTAAAGAACAGACTTTAAGCACCTACACTCTGCTCATTCAGGGCGTTTCACATTCTTGATATGATCTTAACAACCCTGTGAAGTCAATATTATTGCTGAGGTTGAAAGAGATTAAGAAACTTGTTTCAGAGCACCCAACATTCAAGGATTGAAATAGTTAGATTGGTTCCAAAGATACCAAAACTCTGTCAAGTGAAATCTTATGTAGAACCCTAATATACGCAACATAATTGCATGTGTATATGAGGTGATTTATCACACTGAATTCTTGGGAAATTGAAGAGAACTGAAAGTAACATGCTTGCTTCCTATTTGTTAAAATTGGAGAGAGTCTTTTAAAATTTTTTTAAAGGGTTAAAAATATAAAGTGAAATTTGAATCAATCATGCAGAATCATAGAAGCATAAGGGAACCCAGGGTTGCAAGGATCACAGTTCAGAAAGCACTGAACTGTAGACCCTACCCTGTCTCCTTCATGAAGAGTCATCAACATCAATGCATTTATAAATGTCACATTTATGTTTTATTGCTACCAAAAGCATTAAGTATACTCACAATACTCACCATAGTCACAGAGCACCATCAACAATAGATTTGAAAAGTCTTTCAACATTGGTTTCATTCTGATCAGCAAAATCCCAGGTCTTTAGTCTCCTCATGTCCTTTCTCACGTCCAAATTGTGATTTTTTTCCCCCAAAACACCTGAAATTAGAACCTCAAAAACTGATGGCTTCATTCAATGTGATTGACAAAATAGTAGTCATGAAATAACAAAACCATTCTAAAACTCAAACTGCCTATGTGATATTAAAAGGAAGCTAGAGAGGACACTAATTTGCCCTGGGGCAATGACTTACAATTATACAAGCCCCTTTCATTCCATTATAACTCACTGATCAAGAATATGCAGGTATGCCCAACACCCGATAAGATTATCTTTGCAAAACACCAAAGTCTCTTCTCTTTATGGCGCAATAAACTCTCCTTAAGTGGAGAGTTTATTGTTATTTGCTTAATTTTATCAAAGTTAATAGCCAAATTTGATACTAAGTTTTCACAGTATTTATCTCCTTGGCATTTCACATTGATAAATTTGCTAAATTTTTTGCCAAACTTTCACTTAGCATTGTGCTATGTACACCCACGTGCTCCCTGCCTGGTGTCCGCAAATGCGCTAACACTTCCTTGCAAAACTGATGTGTTACCAGGATTGCTTCATTTATTGACTTCTGGGAACTACATCCAAGTGATCAAAGCTTTTTTTAAAAAAAGATACCCCAGAATACTACAATTAAATGTGAACTCCATGTGGCCCTGACTTCCCTTGCTTAGGGCAGTCTAAGGGAAAAACAGATAAATAACAATCATCTTCATCAGTTCTGCAATACTTGTTGCTGCTGGTATGCATCAGGAGATAGGTGATTCACACAGCAATCTTCCCAGTCTACCTGAAAGGGCAGGGAAGACCTTGCTGGCTTGCGGTTCAGAGTTATTTGTTGGAAGAGGCACTTATTTTGATACTGACTATTCAACTATAGAATAAGATACTGGGCATTTAAGACAGTTCTTTCATACTACAGTCTAGCAAACTATTAGTTATTAATATTAAATATAACCAAATATATATATTTCTTAGTGTTTACATTCCCCCCATTACTCACAGTTAATCTCTCTCTCTTTTTTTGGGGAGGGACAGAGTCTTGCTCAGTCACCCAGCCTGGAGTGCAGTGGCCTGATGTTGGCTCACTGCAACCTCTGCCTTCCAGGTTCAAGTGATTGTCCCACCTCAGCCTTTCGAGTGATTGGGATTACAGGTGTGCACTACCACACTTGGCTAATTTTTGTATTTTTCGTAGAAAAGTGGTTTCACATGTTGGCCAGGCCAGTCTCGAATGCCTGACCTCATGATTCGCCCACTACAGCCTCCCAAAGCATTGGGATTATAGGCGTGAGCCACCGCACCTGGCCCACAGTTAATCATTTTAATGAGCAAATATATTATATTCCAAATACATATTACATCTCTTCAGAGAAGAACACAAATTAGTAGGATTAAGAAGACTGATTGAAATAAGCCAGAATTCAACGGAAAGGAAACTGGTGTGTCTCTATTAGCTTTCTTTCAGTAAGAACTGGTTGAACAAAGGAAATACTGTACTTCCTGAAAGGGAAGCAGAGATTTGAAGTGTAACTATGCAGATGATTAGGGCTCCCTCCTCTTCCCTGCCACCCCTTGCCAAAAAAAAAAAAAAAAAGAAAATTCTGTTTTGGATGGAATTAGCCACAGATTTGATCCAATTCTTTCCTTGAACACAGACTGGGAAACCTGGCCAAAGACAGCTGGTGAGATCCTTAGAGAATGCATCGTATCTCTTGGGCAAGTGTGAGCACTTAGGACAATTACAATACTTCTTTTAAGTCATTGAGACCTGGTAACCAAACTAAGAAGAAGCAAGCTCCCAAAAGTTGAACTGATTTCTCTCAGATTTGTTTGCTTCCACCACAATAACCTTTTCATTTTTTAAGCCCCAAATAGTAACTGATTTTGTGATTATAACACATTTTTTCTCTTATGAAAATGATCAGTAAACATAGAATTGTGAGATCATCCATATTGTGAGCTGAATGAAGACATAAAACAAACCAGCCTACTTATCCATTGTAATATGGATTATGGTCATAATCATAACATCATAGTAGTGATATGTCTCTTTAATTTCTACCTTGCTTGCTTATTTTCTTTCAACATGTTCTTCCCAAAACCCCAACTGACTTCTTACAATGTTTGGCTCAATAATTGTTCTAAGAAATTAAGAACTTAGGTATGCTTTATACACTTTTGAAAATACGTCTAGATAGCATTCTAGTATGCAAACTTTATAGAAAAATTCTAAATGCATCAGCTGAGAAGGTGGGGAGAAGCTGTGAATATTCTCAATGGCTAACAGCATCCCCCAACCTTAGTGTTTTTGCTGAAACCAGCTAGGACAAACGCTTCTAAATCTCCCTTCATAGCTGCAGAAAAAGAAAATGAATTACACTAATGTCGACGGGACCAATAATTCGTGAAAGAATAAAAGGGAGAACGAAGCAGTTACTTTGTCCCTTCTGACCAACATGCACATACTCGTGTGTATATCTAGGAATCATATCTATTGGGAGGAAATCTCTAGTTCCAAAGCAGCTCGTGTAAACAGGCTTTATTTATATGTTCATTCGAGTCTGCTCTGCCCCGGTCCCATGGGTTGGGTGCAGCGTCCCTGGGACACTGTGCGCTCGCCCCAGCTACTCAGCTTCGCAAACCCAGTTCATGCTTGGAAATCTATGCCTCGTGTCGTCAGCATAAAGCCCTCTTAATGAAGACCGTCTTGAATTTAATTTAATGCTTATATCTCATACTTTCTGTATCCCAGAAAGGATTTCTTTTTGGAAAGAAACAGTAGCTCAAGACGCAAATTTTCAAGGTTCTGTGGCCAGTCTCAGTCACTCGGCAACATCTGAGCTAGGAGAAAGCCATGTTCCGTTAAAGTCGGGTGTGGAGACCGACACCCCCTTAAAGCGTGCTCTGGGGCCGAGGCGGGTGTGTGGGGGGGCAGCCACCGTCCACCTGCGCCTTCGGGCTGCGGGGAAGTGGCAGGGCCCGGGAGCATTTCCCAACCCCAGCAGAGCCGCGGAGGGTCTTGAGGTACAGGAGCGCCCGCTAGGGCGCTGGCACCGGGATGCGGAGGTCGCTTCTTACCTTTCAGGACTGGCAGGCAGCGACCCCAGGCTGGCCGGGCGAGTGGCGAGGCAGACGGGAGGCCTCAGTGGCCGCGAGGCAGCGCGCCCAGCATCTCGCGTCTCGGAATGCGCGCCCGGACCCCGCGGCGCTCGGCTCCCACTGCCCCGCCCGGGCCCGCCTCCGACGGCGTGGGGAGGGCGGGCACCGGGAGGGCGGGGGGCACTCGGGACCGGGTGTGGTCGGCTCCCGCCCCTTCTGGGCAGCGCATCCTTTCCTGCCCGCCCCCAGCTCGCCAGCTGCTGGACAGGAAACAGGCAGGAAACGCGCGAGGCCAGCCAAGGTCCTGCGGGAGGGGGTGCGGCCCTGGCAGTCGCAGGTCTCCCCAACGCACACCCGCGTCCGCAGCCCACGGCCGAACCTGGGGTTTTAAGGACAAGCAGCAATCTCCTGACACTTCACATTCAATCACTTCTCCCCTAGTGTCATTTTCTTCTGGGAGACCACAAAAATAAGTCCTTGAAGTGGCACAGCATGTGGTTGTAAATTTGCTTTCCCAAATGCCATTGAAGAGTTTCAAAAGACCATAGTTCAGGTAAAGTACATCTCCATTTCCATTTTCTTTCCCTGGGATCAGAATTGGTTATTAAAAATAACTAAACATTGAAAAAACTCTAATGTGAATTACTTCAGTCACTATGGAAAGCAGTTTGGAAATTTCTCAACTCAAAATAGAACTATCATTTTACTCAGCAATCCCATTACTGGGTATATACCCAAAGCTAAATAAATCATTCTACCAAAAAGACACCTGCACTCCTGTTTATCACAGCACTATCCACAATAGCAAAGACATGGAATCAACCTAGGTGCCCATCAACAGTGGACTGGGTAAAGAAAGTGTGGTACATACACACCATGGTATATTACGCAGCCATAAAAAGGAACAAAATCATGTCCTTTGTAGCAACATGGATACAGTTGGAGGACATTATCCTAAGTGAATCAATGTAGGAACAGAAAACCAAAAACCGTATGTTCACACTTACAAGTGGGAGCTTAAACAATGGGTACTCATGGATATGAAGATGGCAACAACAGACACTGGAGACTCCAAGTCAAGGGAGGGAGGGAGAGGGGCAGGGGCTGAAAAACGTCCTAGTGGATACTACGTTCATTATCTAGGTGACAGGATCAACAGAAGCCCAAACCTCAGCAACATGCAATTATCCTTGTAACAAACCTATATATGTGCCCCCAAATCTAAAACTAAAATTAACCAAAAAAATTAAGCTTTTTTGAAAATGAGAGGATTCCACCTTAGCAGCTGTGCTTGTTAAATTGAGTAATGTGCAATATGGTTTACCACTTGCTTTTCTTTTATGCAGAATATAACATTTGACAGCAAAACTAATATCCAATAATGGAAATCAGAGCACAGCAGTGGCCTTTGGAGAGCGGGTGACTGTAAAGAGGCACCAGGGAACTCTTAGGAGGTGACAGATATGTTCTCTTGTTTCGGGTGTGAGCTACATGGATTTACTATTTGTTAAAGCTCATCTGGCTGAAAATCTGTGCATTGCAATTTGTAAACTTTACCTCATTTTTAAAATATTTTAAAATAAGTGATTTGCAGGTCTTTGATTCTATCACTTCATTTTTTAAAAGGTAGCACAAGTATTTACTTATATGTTACCAGAGTTATAAAATTTTCTAAGAACTTATCTTGTCAGCCAGGTGTGGGGGCTCATGCCTGTAACCCCAACAATTTGAGAAGCCAAGGCAGGGGGATTGCTTGAGCCCAGTAGTTTGAGACCAGCCTGGGCAAAATAGTGAGACTCCATTGCCACAATAAATAAAAAATTATTTGGGAGACCAAGGGGGGTGGATTGACTGAGCTCAAGAATTCAAGACCAGCCTGGGCAACACGGCAAAACCCCATTTCTACCAAAAATACAATAAATTAGCCAGCTGTGATGGCACGTGCCTGTGGTCCCAGCTGCTTGGGAGGATGAGGCAGGAGGATCTCTTGAACCCAGGTGGAGGCTTCAGTGAGCCGAGATGATGCCACCGCACAGGCTGGGCGAGACCCCATCTCAAAAACTAAAATAAATAAAAAACTAGCCAGATGTGGTGGCATGTACCTGTTGTCCCAGCTATTTGGGAAGCTGAGGTGGGAGAATGACTGAGCCCAAGAGGTTGGGGCTAGAAAACAGTGATGAAGCCACTGCACTCCTGCCTGGGTGACAGAGTGAGAACCTGTCTCAAAAAAAAAACAACAAAAAAAACACCCAGTCAATCTTGTCAAATAGTTACTTCTAGCAATACTATTTAAATCCATCCAAAGTTTCAAAGAAGACTTTAAGGTGATCATCCCATTTCATTGTCAATAGAATTATCCAGTCTAATATTCATTCAATTTAAGCTCAGATTCTTTTTTGGAATACATACCACCCAGTCTCTGGCATTTCAGTTTTGTTTTGTTTTGTTTTGAGACAGAGCCTTGCTGACACCAGGCTGGAGTGCAGTGGCACAATCTCGGCTCACTGCAACCTCTGCCTCCTGGTTCAAGTCATTCTTCTGCCTCAGCCTCCCGAGTAGCTGGGACTACAGGAGCAGGCCACCACGCCTGGCTAATTTTTGTATTTTTTAGTAGACATGGGGTTTCACCATGTTGGTCAGGATGGTCTCGATCTCTTGACCTTGTGATCTGCTGCCTCGGCCTCCCAAAGTGCTGGGATTACAGGTGTGAGCCACCGTGCCTGGCCAGCATTTCAGTTTAAAAGCAAAGGCTCAGTGGAAACAGCAGGTATTGGAGATATAACAGTACAAAATTAGCCAGTGTGGTGGTGTGCACCTATAGTTCTAGCCATCAGGAGGCTGAGGTGAGAGGATTGCTTAAGCCCAGAAGACAGAGGTTGCAGTGACTGGAGATTGTGCCAATGCACTCTAGCCTGGGCAATACTGCCAGACCCTGTCTCAAAAAAAAAAAATTATATGGGGGTATAAGGAACCCAGAACAGGATAAAACAATCTTGAAAATGAAGAGCAAATTTGAGGACTCATAGCTTCCAATTTCAGAACTTACTACAGGCCGGATGTGGTGGTTCATGTCTATAATCACAGCCGTATGGGAGGCCAAGGCGGGCAGATTACTTGGGGTCAGGAGTTTGAGACCAGCCTGGCAAACAAGGCGAAATACCATCTCTACTAAAAATACAAAAAAAAATTAGCTGGGAATGATGGTGCACACCTGTAGTCCCAGCTACTCAGGAGGCTGAGGCAGGAGAACTGCTTGAACCCGGGTGGTGGAGGCTGCAGTAAGCTGAGACTGTGCCACTGTACTCCAGCCTGGTGACAAAGTAAGATTCTGTCTCAAAAAAAAAAAAAAAATTACTACAAAGCAGTAGTAATCAAGATAGTGTGATATTAGCAAAAAGATAGACATATACCTAGAATTGCAAGTTCAGAAATAAACTCATATCTACGGTCAATTGATTTTTTTTTTAATTTTGAGATGGAGTCTCGTCCTGTCACCCAGGCTGAAGTTCAGTGGTGTGATCTTGGCTCACTGCAACCTCCACCTCCTGGGTTCAAGCGATTCTCCTTCTAGCCTCCCAAGTAGCTGGGATTACAGGCACACGTCACCACACCCGGCTAATTTTTTGTATTTTTAGTAGAGACAGTGTTTCATCATGTTAGCCAGGCTGGTCTCAAACTCCTGACCTCGTGATCTACCCGCCTCGGTCTCCCAAAGTGCTGGAATTACAGGCGTGAGCCACTGCACCTGGCTGGTCAATTGATTTTTTTTAAATTACTTTTTAAAACAAAAAGCCCACATGCAAGCATATGGCCGATTGTTTTTTTAAAAGGATGCCAAGACCATTTAATGGTCAACCAATGGTGCTGGGATAACCAAATAGCCATATGCAAAAGAATGAAGTTGGACCTCCTACTAATACTGTATGCAAGTAAAAAATACACTTTTAGACAAAGCCTAGATTAAATTCCAGTCCTGACACTGGAAACCTGGGTAGATTTCTTAATCCTCCTTCCCTCCACTGTAGAAGGCATACAATAGTTGTGAAATTTTCTAGTGATTAAGTGAAACATATCAGAGGCAACTTTCTCTGCATTAATCTTTCAGGCACATATTTTTCCCCAAAAAAGCTACTCTGCAAGGGTGGAAATTCAAAAAGCTACTCTTCAAGGTACAAGTGGCTCTATCAATATGCTTAGTCATTTTTAAAATAAGAGCTTTATTGAAATGCTTGGTCAATTTCGTCTCCATTAGAATTCTTGCCAAACTGTACTGCTGTCTTTATTTGACAATTAAGATGTAATTTAACATTTTCTAATACAAGGCAATATAAAAGTGAAAGACAAAAAAGCTTTCAAATGAACAGTGATATGGACAGTATTGAACTATAACTGATCTGGCTCTCAAAAATACCTTCAGTTCTCTTTCTGGGTAGGGACTGATCTAGTGATCTCGTACAAGTTGTTTAAAATTTATATGCTATCTCAATAACTCCCTTTATACAAATGGAGAGAACTTTTATTTCTCTGGGGTAATACTCTTGAGATGAAAGCTATAACTGACTCATGATTTCATATCAGGACACAAGGAATAACATGAATGGCCCAATTTTCACACTGTAATAACAAGATCTTAGATGTGTATAACAACTATTCTGGAGTGCTTTCCACATCACGGATGTGGCCCATGCCATGATAATTGAATAAGATAGAGCAGATCTCACTCAGACAGGCTAAGCCTTGACAAGTCTGGTTGAGAAACCTCTTGGGAAGAGGATAAAAGACACACAACACAGTTGGTTTGCTACTCAACTCATGCAAGCCTCAGTATTATAATTCGAAAATCACTCAATTCAGTTAATACTTTACTAGGAATCTACCATGTACAGTCACTGACCTAGGTCAGTGAGAATTCAAAAGAAATATTACACGAGTCTTTGAACTTAAACACAGTTTCTCTATTTTCTTATGGTATCAAGGTAAAATATAGCTAAGCGTATGGAAAAGACAATCATCTGGGTTTTTTCTTAAGCCCTCCTTCCCTCCACTGTAGAAGGCATACAATAGTTACGAAATTTTATACTGATTAAGTGAAAACATAACTTGTAGAGTTTAGAAATAACAGAGCTCTGTATTGGAAACATTTCTGGAACAGGCAGGATTGAGCAAAGTATAATTTAGATTGGTGAGGGTGGGTGTGGGAGAGGGCAGGTGAGTGGGAAGAAGTAACGAAGGGCTCACGCCTGTAATCCCAGTACTTTGGGAGGCTGAGGCAGGCAGATCACAAGGTCAGGAGATCGAGACCATCCCGGTCAACACAGTAAAACCCTGTCTCTACTAAAATACAAAAAATTAGCCGGGTGTGGTGGCGGGCGCCTGTAGTCCCAGCTACTCTGGAGGCTGAGGCAGGAGAATCGCTTGAACCTGGGAGGCGGAGGTTGCAGTGCGCTGAGATTTTGCCACTGCATTCCATTCTGGTGAAAGAGCGAGACTCCATCTCAAAAAAAAAAAAAAATGTGGTAATGAAGGGAGCTTTGGATAGACAAGGGGAATGTGTCCAGGAACACGAATGGGGCACACCTCTGCTGTTCCTTTTTCCCAACACCTGCCACTTACTGACAATCTCTTGGTCTTTGTAAGCCTAGTTTACCAGGTTCTTCCTCTCCCATGAAGCTGTCCAAAGCCCTCCATCAGGACTAAGGTCTCCTACCTCTGTCCTCCCCAGCATGGTACGTATGCCCCTTCCATGGCACTTACTTCATTCCATCTTCAGTGAAAGTTGCTTACATGTCAGTTTCCCCAACTAGGTCTCCCTTTTCTTAAGGACAGGGCTGATCTTATTCATCTTTGTATCCCCTCCCACTACCAGTGCCCAACAAAATTGTTGATGCAAAGTTGCTATGTGTTCAAAAAAATGTTTTTTTCATTGAATTGAATGGGAGCTGAAGTAGGATAAAGTAGAACCAAATTATAAATAGGAATATAGGTCAGAGTTCATTCATTCAGTAAATATGTATTGAATGCTTACTGTGTGCCAGGCCCTGTTCTAGGCTCTGAGGATACATCTATGAACAAACCAGCTAAAAACCTCTGCCCTTGTGCAGCTGAAACTCTAGACCGTAAGGGATGGGACTAGCAATAAATTTACGTAAATTCAACCATACCTCCTAGAAAAAGACACATGCATGTAAATTATTAATGCTATAAGAATCTACTCTTGATACGCAGTTTGTATTTTTGTACTTAATATAAGCATAATATGTTCATACCTACATATAACTCTGCTGGGATTTAAACTTTAAGACTACAAAGAGAACTTTATTGGTAACTTAGGAGATATTCAAGGACCATTTTGAGCATACTCGATTTAGTCCTTAGGTACGGTCTTTAAAACCTAACCACCTTACAAGTTGTAAAATGAAGACTCTGAGACTTTTGGGCAAAAGAACCATTTTAAGTATTTGAGCATGAGAATGATGACAGGATGGATCCACGTTCTCTCAGACTAATCTGATAACAAGGAACAAGAAAGAGTACATTCATATGAATATACGTGGTCAGGCAACAGTGGAATTCGCATTAAGAATTTTTAAAAAACCAAACCAGTTCAAGACATGTCCCATTCTTTTAAGACAACTAAAACAGTAAGAGCTCAATGTCATAAATATTTATAAGCAACTCTTGAGTATAAAATCCAAAGGAAAAATTCTTAACATAACTGGCTTTAGTATGACTAAAAGTTTATCATTTTCATATATTTTTCAGAGTATTAAAAAAGAACACCGAGAAACCATTTTTAAATTTTGTAATAATTTTACTCTATATACATTAATACCAATCATTTAACCCTAAAAATAATCTTCACCAACACAATGTAAAAAATTTTTTTGACAGTAAACAACTAGAAATATTGCATTACCATAAAGCTACAAAGAGGTTCATGCTCCTAAGAGCAAAGTTAGGAAAACAAAAAAATAATAATTATGCCAGTGATGATAAGCACCAAGACAGAACTTTTTTGCACTTAGGGCCTGATTGGTTATATTTAAACATAGCTTCTACATTAGAGGGCCAAAAAACACCTTATAATAATGGCCAAAAAAAAAAAAAAAAGATAAAAATACACAAATACATACAAAAGGTCTGGAAACAGTGAAGAATGCCCACTTTAAAAATAATAAAACCAATTATACTCATTTTTAAATTAATGTGACATTTGTAAAATATATTTATATGTCACTTGTGTTCCTTCTTAGGTCACTTTATACAATTCAGATTGCTCCATTTTTGTTCATCAATTGTCAAACTAAAGTAAACAAATATGTTAAATTATGTAGGTTTGCTTTAATGAATCCAAACCACGAGAGCTAGATCTAATAGCTCCAGCAATCTTCCTTGCAACTCACTCCAACTGCTGAAACAGATTATTTATCTTTAAAATTTTAAAAGCCTTAGCCAGGTAAGAGATAGAGAGAGAGAGAGAGAGAGAGAGGGACAGAGTGTGTGTACAAGTTTGCCAGAGCACTGTGAGACAGTGAGTACCACCCAGAAAGAGGTGAGACATACAAACAAGTTTCCACAATGGTCCAACTAACCCCTAAAAGACTTGGGCAGTCAGACACTGAGTTACCCTCAAAATAAACCTGAGGCTGACCAATGGGGGAACCAGAGGATCTGTCACACAATTGAAGAGTCAGTGACAGGTTTGGAAAACAAAAACTAAAGTAGGATGTCTCAGGCACAACATTCCTGTGACACTGGAGGACACCAAGGAGCAATAGCCACTTTTCAGACAGGGATAAGGGACTGAGATCCCCTGGGTCTACAGCTGAAGGTCCCTGGCACTTCCCAGAGGGCACTTCAGCAGTCTCTGGAGGTGGCCCTCCACATTACCCACTGACAATGTCTTAGGGGACCCAGAGTGTGAACCTGGGCATCCCTCCTCGTGGTCCCAAGGGTGCTCCCAATACAATACTTTCCCTCCTGCAGGCTTGGCCAAAACCATCACTACCCTTTCACTTCCAACTCAGCTTCAGAAAGGGAATCTCCTGTCCTGTGGGGTCCCTGAGTTTGAGATAATGCCAACATACTGGAGGCTGTAGAGCAGTAACATGCGAAGTCAGGCAGTCACTTTAAAATTTAAGCAATCTGCATGCAGTATTAGCCAGTTGTTGTTATCTCAGTAACACTTCGTACCAAAGTAGTTTTTCCACACAACTTAAAAACGACAAAGAAAAAAATGTTGCTGGAATATGATAGACTTTTTAAAGTTCAGTGTTGAAACTCCTTATGGAAAAGAAAAGGAGACATTACTTTTCCACTTTCTATTTCCTGTCTGTGGCTTTGAGAAAAAAGAGCACTAAGGTTCCTGTGAAGCTATTTAAAGGTTCCCTCTGCCATTCCACCGGCACAACAATCCCAGGGAATTCCTGAGCTGTGTACCTCCTAAATTTGTAATCATAACTCTGGGCATGTCTATACAGCTCTCTAGTGCAGTTTCAAAATCCATAGCATTTGGAAACAAAATGACACAGTTGGATTCTTTAAATGCCAGCCATGAAATCATCACTTAAAAAAACAAAAAGAGACTAGATGGAATATATATATGTGTGTGTGGATGTGTGTGTGTGTGTCTATATATATAGAGAGAGAGACATACTCTAGATGGAATATGTGTGTGTGTGTATGTTTACACACACCATAGATGGAATATATATATATACGCACTAGCCGTAATATATATATATATATATATATGTATACACACACACACACACACACACGACGGAATATATATATATATATATATATATATATATATATATTTATCAAATAAAATCCTTTCATTTTTAAAGGTGTTTCGTTTGGTATGTTAAAGACATGCCTATGACTGCTTCTAAAAGCCCTTGGCAGGAGCCTCATATAGCATGCTGCAGTATGATATTTTGTCCCAATGTTGTCACGTATAATTTGGTGAATTTCAGTCACACCCAAATAATCAACCAACCTGTCCGAACATGCAACTTCTCTTTTTAGTCTCTGCAAAACTAAATTCCCTTCTTTACAAAATAATTAGATTTGAGGATCAAGTTAAAATGCACTATATTTCAAGTTAAACTCAGGCTTCTGCACAACTATAGCATGATTTTAAAGTCATGTTGGCATTCACTGTTCTGTATTTTCCTATGTGTATCCTAAATAAATTTCCTGGACCATATTTAGTGAGAAATTAAAAGAGTTTTATATTACACTGTGAAGTTTGAATAAATTCTCAGTTGATCAGGGTTTATCTCTTAGCTCTATGTCATACAACCTCTATATGACACAAGCATATGGACAAAAACGATTTTAAATACAAAACCCTTAGCTCTGTGTCATAAATAAATTTGGGTAAAAACGCAGGCCTTCCACTGAGTCATCACGGCAAAGATGGCCCATCTTCTCTGCAAGCAGCAACCTAAAACAAAAAAACAAAAAACCCCACACAATTATCTGTCCATGCAAAAACACAAATACACATTACATTGTAATGAAAGGTAAGAACCTTACTTACCTTTCTTTGGCCAGGAGGACAGACATTCCCACGAGCTTAGCAAACTCTTCTGATGTTAGGGATCCCTTTTCCGAAACCTAACAGAAACACACAGCAGAAAAAAATGTAATTCATGTAGGACACTAATTTAAACACACTCTGGGTACTAATAGTAGGCAGAATGTATACCAGTATATGCAAGAAATAATTTAATGTCCTACCAAATTCCAAAGACCATTCACTTTAGAACTAAATCTTAATACTTAATCCTACAAAAGTTGAAGGACCCAGAAGAGACATAGAAGAGACTAAAATGTCAAGATCAAGCTCTCTATAATGTAACAAAGTCACTGTACTAAAGCCTAAAAAGAACTATTCGATATTCTGAAAAAGAATATATAACAAATTCTGAGTACATATTACATGCTCCAGTGAAGGAACTTTATACATAGGTTTAGTTTAAAACATGTGGTAGAAATAGCTGTAGTCTTGGGGTTTTCATCTAGTTGAAAATGAGAAGGATAATAAATGGGAGTTATTCAAATTATACAGGCTCACCATAGAAGCTATAAAGACAGTACTATTTCAAGTATCCTAATGAGTAATACTGGTAGTTTGGCCAGTAAAATCCATCTAAACTACAGTTGCTTTTTATATTTTTTGAAGCAATTATTTTCATAAAACAACTTGTGGTGTTTTACAAAGCTGCTTATCTAGGTGTTAATGGAAGAAAAAGTTTAATTGTGTGTAACATCTGATAAAGTTAAAAATCTGTTCTCAACACTAAAATTTAATAGAAAAGAAAGCACCTAACTTTAATTATTCTTACATGTAAGATGTTAAGAGTGTCAAGAAATTTCAAAGAGCTCTTAATGTATGACTGGTTAATATTGATTCATTGTTAGTGATAAACTGTTTTTATTTGGGTGTGCGAAGGCTACTTTTCAGTAAAGTTAAATTCAAAAGGAAGTCCTGTTTTTTGAGTTGCAAGACTTTGGGTCTTCGTAGCTTTAAAGACTAGAGAATATTGGCTTCACGTACTGTCTCCAGGGCTGAGGCCACCATTTCCTCTTCTTTGTGAGACTGAAGCTCAATTACCATGACGCCACTGTCAAACACACGGAGCCTGAAAACCACAGGTGTGAGAACAAAGCCAGGAATTATCTAGGATATTCAACCGCTGAGAAGAAGCACATCTTTTTTTTTTTTTTTTTAAGATGGAGTTTCACTCTTGTTGCCCAGGCTGGAGTAAAATGGTGTGATCTCAGCTCACCACAACCTCCGCCTCCTGAGTTCAAGTGATTCTCTTGCCTCAACCTCCCGAGTAGCTGGGATTACAGACATGCGCCACCACGCCCAGCTAATTTTGTATTTTTAGTAGAGACAGTTTTCTCCATGTTGGTCAGGCTGGTCTCAAACCCCTGACCTCAGGTGATCTGCCCGCCTTGGCGTCCCAAATTGCTGGGATTACAGGTGTGAGCTACCGTGCTCGGACAGGAACACATCTTTTATACCTTCTTTTATGCCCAGGTATGAGGGTAACATTAAACAAGACAACATTTAAAACCTATCGAGCACAAGCAATGATGGCATAAACAGCTCACGAATACACAGAAAATAAAATTATGAACTAGAATCTACATGCTAAATAAAATGCCTGGCTACTTTTTTTTTTTTTTTTTTTTTTGAGACAGAGTTTCGTTCTTGTTGCCCAGGCTAGAGTGTAATGGCACGATCTTGGCTCACTGCAACCCCTACCTCCCAGGTTCAAGCGATTCTCTTGCCTCAGCCTCCTGAGTTGCTGGGATTAGAGGCATGCACCACCATGCCCAGCTAATTTTGTATTTTTAGTGAGACAGGTTTTCTCCATGCTGGTCAGGCTGGTCTCAAACTCCTGACCTTAGGTGATCCACCCACCTCGGCCTCCCAAAGTGCTGGGATTACAGACGTGAGCCACTGTACCCGGCCGCCTGGCTACTTTTTTAAACCAAAAAATAAGAAAAAGAAAATTCACAGCTGAACATCTCCAGAGACTAACACAAAATGTCTAAGGGAAGAGGGGCTATTCTAACCTCATGGGAAGAACCACACCCTATCTCATTCCCCCAAATCCACAAGAGTCTGACTACTGGCCCTGTAAGAACATGCCCAGCCCTGATAAAGATGAAATAATATAATTGCAAGAAGGCAATATTCTGGCTTGACACTAGGGATGGCAAACTTGGCTGGCGTTTCCCATCTACCCCATGCAGAATCATGGTTGCAGGTGGTGAACTTCCTGCAGAGGTTCCTTTACCTGAGAGGTAATTTCAGTGCTTCCAGCATTTTGCATGCATTCACTAAATCTTCTGGTGAGAGCAACTAAGAGGGAAAAAAAATTCCAGTAATGCTATATAATTGTAATGATCACTAAAACGGAAGAGTAAATTTTAAAATTATTTATCAATAATTTTATGTGATTTAATCACTACAAAGCAAAAAAGATTAACAAAGGAGCCAAAGACTTCTATTCATTAAAGTAGTACTACCCAATAAAATATGCATGCCACATGTTATTATAAATTTTATAGTAACCACATTAAAAAGTAAAAAGAAACATGTGAAATTAATTTTAATGCATATATTTTATTTAGTCAAATAGATTGAATATAGAACCAATGCAACATATAAACAACACAAAAAATTCTTAATGAGATGTTTAACATTTCATTACTTATTTTGTACGAAGTCTTTTCAATCTGGTGCATTTTACACTTGCAGCACATCTTGATTTGGATTAACTACATTTCAAGTCCCCAGTCACCATGTGATGTGGCTATCCTTTTGGACAGTGCAGCCTTAACAAATCAGCATGGTGTGGTGATAACAAGCACGGCTTTCAGTTCCACAGGATGGCTCCAGAGCCAGTCCAGCCTAGATCCAAATACCTGTCAAACTACTGTCTCTGGCTGTGGCCTTGCCCAAGTTATTTCATCTTTCTATTTTTTTTTTTTTTTTTTTTTTTTTTTAAGACAGAGTTTCACTCTTGTTGCCCAGGCTGGAGTGCAATGGCACAATCTCAGCTCACTGCAACCTCTACGTCCCAGGGTCAAGCAATTCTCCTACCTCAGCCTCCCGAGTAGCTGGGATGACAGGCATGTGCCACCATACCCAAATAATCTTTTGTATTTTTAGTAGAGACAGGGTTTCACCATGTTGGCCAGACTTGTTTCAAACTCCTGACGTCAGGTAATCCACCTGCCTTGGCTTTCAAAGTGTTGGGATTACAGGTGTAAGCCACTGCACCTGGCCAAGTTATTTCATCTTTCTAAGCCTCAATTTCCTAATCTCCAAATTATCCCCAACATGGGACAATAAAAGCAGCCATGCCACTGAGTTATTGGGAGGATAAATGTGTATGTGCAGAGTGACCAGTGGATGGTAAGTACTCACTGATGGCAGCTATGATCAGTATTCAGATAAAAACACAGAGCAGGGCTTAACTCATGGGACTGGGTGAGCCATTTGCATGGAGGTAACTGTTTGGGCACAAAGAGTACCTGGACAGTCTTGGAGGCCAAGGATATCTGCATATAAAGGAGCAAGGGCAGCTGAAGAATAGCCGCTGCTGATACACAGCCAACAGGGTGGGGCAGTTTTCCTCTGCATTATCTACAAGGCAACTTGTTCCAACCAAGTTGATTCAGAAGAGTTAACTATTGCAGAAGAAGGGCTTCCTGAACAACCTTATTTATCACAATAAAAACAGAAATATTAGAGCTGAACAGTTTCACTCAGTCGAAATCCTGATATTAAAAGTAAGAAAACTGGGCCCCTAAATGCTGGCAAGGATGTGGAGAAAGGAACTCTTACACACTGTTGGTGGGAAGGTAAATTAGTGCAGCCACTATGGAAAACAATATGGTGATTTCTCAAAAAACTGAAAACAACTATCACATGATCCAGCAATCCTACTGCTGGGTATACATCCAGAAGAAAGGAAAGGAGTACACTAAAGAGAAATCTGCACTCCCATGTTTACTGCAGCACTATTCACAATAGCCAACATCATTTGCAACAACAGGGATAGAACTGGAAGACACTGTTAAACGGAGTAAGCTAGAGCAAAAAGACAAATATCCCATGTTCTCACTCATATGTGGGAGTTAAAAAATGGATCTCATGCAGATAGAGAGTAGAAAAATGGTTACTAGAGGGTAGGAAGAGTAGTGGGGAAGGAGGGATAAAGCGAGGTTGGCTTAATGGGTACGAAAATACAATTAGAAGGAATAAGAGGCCAGACGCAGTAGCTCAAGCCTGTAATCCCAGCACTTTAGGAGGCCGAGGTGGACAGATCACATTATATGCTTGTATCATATACAACATGGTGAAATCTCATCTCTACCAAAAATACAAAAATTACCCAGGCATGGTAGTGGGTGCCTATAATCCCAGCTACTCAGAAGGCTAAGGTAGGAGAATCCCTTGAACTGGGGAGGGGGAGGTTGCAGTGAGCCGAGATTGTACCACTGCACTCCAGCCTGGGCAACAAGAGTGAGACTCCATCTCAAAAAAAAAAAAAAAAAAAAAGGTGGCAGAGGAATAAGATTTAGCATTCAGTAGTACAATAGGATAACTATAGTTAACAATAATGTATTGTATCTTTTTTCTATTTTTTTTTTTTTTTTGAGACAAAATCTTGCTTCTTTCGCCCAGGTTGGAGTACAGTGGTGCAATCTCAGCTCACTGCAACCTCCGCCTCCTGGGTTGAAGCAATTCTCCTGCCTCAACCTCCCAAACAGCTGGGACTACAGGCGCATGCCACCATGCCTGACTAATATTTTGTATTTTTAGTAGAGATGGGGTTTCACCATATTAGTCAGGATGGTCTTGATCTCCTGACCTCATGATCTGCCTGCTTTGGCCTCCCAAAATCCTAGGATTACAGGTGTGAGCCACCGTGTCCAACCCATATATTTCATTTTTTTTTTTTTTAATTTATTTGTTGAGACACAGTCTAGCTCTGTTGCCCAGGCTGGAGTACAGTGACACAATCTCAGCTCACTGCAACCTCTACCCTACAGGTTCAAGCGATTCTACTGCCTCAGACTCCCATGTAGCTGGGATTACAGGTGCCCCTCAACCATACCCAGCTAATTTTTGTATTTTTAGTAGAGACAGCATTTTGCCATGTTGGCTAGGGTGGTCTTGAACTCCTGACCTCAGGTGATCTGCCCACTTTGGCCTCCCAAAGTGCTGGGACTACAGGCGTGAGCCATTACCTCTGGCCCTATTGTATATTTCAAAGTAACTAAAAAAGTGGAATTGGAATGTTCCTAACAAAGAATTGATAAATACTGGAGGTGACAGACCCTCAATTTCCCTGATTTGGTCATTACACATTATATGCTTGTATCAAAATTTCACATGTACCCCATAAATATGTACAACTATTATGTATCCATAAAAAAGAAAACATAAAAATTTGGGGGGCCAGGCGTGGTGGCTCATGCCTGTAATCCCAGCACTTTGTTTGGGAGGCCGGGGTGAGTAGATCACCTGAGGTCAGGAGTTCAAGAGCAGCTTGGCCAACATGGTCAGAACCCTGTCTCCACTTAAAGTATGAAAATTCTCCTGGTGTGGTGGTGCACGCCTGTAATCCCAGCTACTTGAGAAGCTGAAGCACAAGAATTGCTTGAACCCAGGAGGCAGAGGTTTCAGTGAGCCAAGATTGTGCCACTACACTCTACAGAGTGATACTCTGTCTCAAAAATACAAAACAAAAAATTTAAAGATTAAAAAAAAATGTGGTACATATACACAATGAAATACTATTCAGCACAAAACATAATAAAATCCTGTCATGTGCAGCAACATGGATGAACCTGGAGGATATTATATTAAGTGAAATAAGCCAGACATAGCAAGACAAACACCACTTGATCTCACTTATATGCAGACTCTAAAAGAAGTTGATCTCATAGAAGAAGCTGGTAGAAGAGTGGCTACTAGAGGCTGGGGAGGGTAGGCAGGAGAAGGGGATGAAGAGAGGTTGGTCAACAGATACAAAGTTACAGTTAGACAGGAAGCATGAGTTCTGCTGCTATATTACACAGGGTGACTAGATAATGACAACGCGGTGTATATTTCTTTTTTTTCTGTTTCTGAATACCATGTTTTTTTGGTTTTTTGTTTTTGTTTTTTTTGAGATGGAGTCTTGCTCTGTCTCCTAGGCTAGAGTGCACTGGCGCAATCTCAGCTCACTGCAACCTCCACCTCCCTGGTTCAAGCAATTCCCCTGCCTCAGCCTCCTGAGTAGCTGGGATTACGGGAACACACCACCACTCCCAGCTAATTTTTTTTTTGTATTTTAAGTAGAGACTGGGTTTCACCATGTTGGCCAGACTGGTCTTGAACCCTTGACCTCAGGCAATGCTCCCGCCTCGGCCTCCCAGAGTGCTGGGATCACGGGCATGAGCCACTGAGCCCAGCCCTGAGTACTTTTTATTGATACATAATATTTTACATATTTATGGGGTATAGGGGCTATTTTTATTAATACACATGCATAAAATGTGTAATGATCAAGTCAGGGTATTTGGGTACCTATTACCTCAAGTTTTTATCATGTCTATGTGTTAGTAACATTTCAAGTCCTCCCTTCTAGCTACTTTGAAATACATAATACATTGCTGCTTCCCTCCTCTGCTACTGAATATTAGAACTTATCTAACAGTATGTTTGTACCCATTAACCAACCTTTCTTCTTTCTTCCCCCCTCCCACTTATATACCTTTCCCAGTCTCTGATATCTATCATCTATTCTCTACCTCCATAAGAATGAGTGAGAACATACACTATTTGTCTTTCTGTATCTGGCTTACTTCACTTGAGCTCCCACTGAGTGAGAACATGCACTGTTTGTCTTTCTGTGTCTGGCTTACTTCACTTAACATAATGACGTCCAGTTTCTCCATGTTGCTGAAAATAATGTGATTCCAATCTTTTTTTTACAACTGAATTGTATTCCATTTGTATGTATCTGACATTTTCTTTATCAGTTCAACCACTGATGGACACTTAGGTTGATTGTTTTTTTAACAAATATTTATTTTAGATTGGGGGTACATGTGAAAGTTTGTTACACAGATAAAGTCGTGTCACTAGGGTTTGTTGTACAGATTATTCATCACCTAGGTATTAATATTAAGCCCAGTGCCCAATAGTTAACTGTTTTGCTCCTCTCCCTCCCCTAAGTCTCCATCCTCAAGTATACTCCAATGTTAGCTCTTTGCTTCTTTGTGTTCATAAGTTCTCATCATTTAGCTACTACTTATAAGTGAGAATATGGCTTTCTGTTCCTACACTAGTTTGCTAAGGATAATAGCCTCCAGCTCCACCCATGTTCCCACAAAAGAATTATCTTAGCCGGGCACAGTGGCTCACGTTCCTAGCACTTTGGGAGGCCAAGGCGGGCAGATCACGATGTCAAGAGATCAAGAGCATCCTGGCCAATATGGTGAAACCCCGTCTCTACTAAAAATACAAAAATTAGCTGGGCATGGTGGCATGAGCCTATAATTCCAGCTACTCGGGGAGCTGAGACAGAATTGCTTGAACTCAGGAAGCGGAGGTTGCAGTGAGCCAAGATGGCACCACTATGCTCCAGCCTTGCAATAGAGCGAGACTCCATCTCGGGAAAAAAAGAAAAAAAAAAAAAAAGAATTATTTTGTTCTTTTCTGTGACTGCATATGACAGACAGGAGAGGATTTATTTAGAATGTTATTACCACAAATAAATGATAAATGTTTAAAGTGATGAATATGTTAATTGTCCCGTGATATGGTTTGAATCTATGTCCCCATCCAAATCTCAAATCTCATCTTGTAGCTACCATAATTCCCATGTATCGTGGGAGGGACCTGGGGGGAGATGACTGAATTATGGGGGCTGGTCTTTCCTGTGCTATTCTGGTGATAGTGAATGGGTCTCATGAGATCTGATTATTTTAAAAACAGTTGTCCTGCACAAGTTCTCTTTGCCTGCTGCCATCCACATAAGCTGCGACCTGCTCCTCCTTGATTGTGAGGCCTCCCTAGCTATGTGGAACTGTGAGTCCAATTAAACTTCTTTCTTTTGAAAATTGCTGAGTCTCAGGTCTTTATCAGCAGCATAAAAATGGACTAATACACCCTGATTTGATCATTATAAAATGTATACATGCACTGAAACACCACATAGCATGAATATGTACAATTATTGTGACAATTATAAAGAAAAATACAAAAAGTTTTGAATAGCCAAAAAAAAAAAAAGAAGGAAAACTGAGTCTCAGAGATGTTAAGTAAGCTACTGAAGGTCACTAAGCAAATCACTATCAAAACCAGGAAAAGAATCTGCCTCCTGGATCCCAAGGCAGTATTCTTTTCACTGTACCACAGTGCTTCTCAAAATAGCTCTGATATTCACAACCCTTCCTCAAATTGTATTCAGAATTTGTATTAAGAAAGTCTATATTTAGTTAAAAGAATATTTAAATTTTCTATTCTTACTTCCATTCCTCGAGCTCGGTTTACTAAGCAGTACACCTCTGTGAGTGACATTATTCCCCCTCGTTCCTGTTAAAATATGAAATTTTTTAAAAAGTATTATGTTACAATTACACCAATTAGCATTTCTTAACAGGAATCATAATCACAGGGAAATCAGAAATCTGAAATTTCTTTAAGAAGCTTATAAAAACTGTATTTATACAAAGGAGAACCTATTCAGGTACCACAAGGCAGTTCAGATTCACTACCTGCACTTTAATGTCATTACCATTTTATTTTTATTTTTATTTTTTGAGACAGAGTCTTGTTTTGTCTCCCAGGCTGGAGTGAAATGGTGGGATCTCAGCTCACTGCAACCTCCACCTCTCAGGTTCAAGCAATTATCCTGCCTCAGTCTCCCGAGTAGCTGGGACTACAGGCATACACCACCATGCCCGACAACTTTTTTTGTATTTTTAGTAGAGACAGGGTTTCACCATGTCGGTCAGGCTGGTCTCGAACTCCTGACCTCAAATGATCTGCCTGCTTCAGCCTCCCAATGTGCTGGGATTACATGCGTGAGGCACTGTGCCTGGCCTCATTACCATTTTAACATTTACTTAAATGAAAAAAGGGTCTCTATACCGTGTTTCAAAAAAATACATTTAAATGTTTTAACTTATTTCAGCTAATAAATGAAGAAAGCGTAGAATTAATAAGACCGTCACCATTTTGCAGCCCCCAATGAAATAAGAGATCTAGGCAATGACTGTCAATGGCTGTTAACATCACAACAAATTTTTAAAAAATTTAAAAAAAGACAATCAGACATTATATATCTCTTGATGGAAGTACACAACAGCTTCCATGAAATAGTCTTGCCATAATAATTGTTTAAAGCCCTAACAAACCTTTATTATAAATACCAGTTTATAGGAAATACACAGAACAGGAAAAGCACACTCTATAGGATAAACTCGTTTCTTCAAGAAACACATAGTGGGGTGGAAGATAAGAGAGGCAGGAAAAGAAAGAACCCATGAAATTAAAAACAAGCAAAGAAACTTGAGAAACAAATCAACAAACTACAATGAATCCTGACTGAAACAGACCAACTGTAAGAGAAAATGTGAACACTAGGCTGGGCACGATGGCTCACGCCTGCAATCCCAGCAATTTGGGAGGCCGAAGCAAGCGGATCACCTGAGGTCAGGAGTTTGAGACTAGCCCGGCCAACATGGTAAAATCCTATCTCTACTAAAAATACAAAAAAGTTAGCTGGGCATGGTGCCAGGCACCTGTAATCCCAGCTACTC
This sequence comes from Sapajus apella, assembly GCF_009761245.1. Lineage (NCBI taxonomy): Eukaryota > Metazoa > Chordata > Mammalia > Primates > Cebidae > Sapajus > Sapajus apella. The sequence continues at coordinate 220,940 of NW_022436949.1, read as the reverse complement.
AGGAGGCTGAGGCAGGAGAATCGCTTGAACCCGGGAGGCGGAGGTTGCAGTGAGCCGAGATCACACCATTGCACTCCAGCCTGGGCAACAAGAGTGAGGCTCCATCTCAAAAACAATACAAAAAAAAAAAAAAAGAAAGAAAGAAAGAAAATGTGAACACTAGATATTAGATAATATTAAGAAATTATTTTAATTTTTTTGATTATGAAATGGGATTATAGTTGTATTTAAAGGAGTCTTTATCATTAGAATTACATACCGAAATGTTTACAGATAAAGTGATGTGATGTCTGGGATTTGCTTTAAAATAATTTTGAGTGGAGGTTGGTTTACAGAAGAAGTTGGATGATGGGTACAGAAGATTCATTATACTATTCTATTTGTCATAGGTTTGAAATCTTTTTTAATACAGGTGCTTTAATGAACTTTTCATTGCCTAAATACTATCAGACTAGAAGATGAATCTGTTAAAAGAAATTCTTTCCATTCTTAGTTTGCTAAGAGTTTTCATCGCAACTGGTCTTTGTACTATCAAATACTTTTTCTGTATCCAATAAGTAGGTCATACGATTTTCCCATTTTTTCTGTTAATGTGATGAGTTACACTGATTAACTTTCAAATGTCAAACCAACCTCAACAAAAGCCAATTTGGTCATGATTGTTGGGGTCTTTTTTGTTGTTGTTGTACTTTGGGCTCTGGTGTACATGTGTACTTCCTGCATCCTGCAGGATTGTTGCATAGGTACACACATGCCAAGGTGGTTTGCTGTCTCCACCACCCCCCCATTGCCTACATCAGGCATTTCTCCCGGTGTTGTCTCTCCCTGCCCCCACTGTCCCTTCCCTCCCGTCCCCCCCAAACCTATTCCTGTGAGTGTTGTTCTCTTCTCTGTGCCCAAGTGTTCTCATTGTTCATCACCCACCTATGAGTGAGAACATGTGGTGTTTGGTTTTCTGTTCTTGTCAGTTTGCTGAGCGGGATGGTTTCTAGATTCATCCATGTATCTACAAAGGACATGAACTCATGGTTTTTTGTGGCTGCATAGTATTCCATTGTGTAGATCTGCCACATTTTCTTTGTCCAGTCTATCATTGATGGGCATTTGGTCTTTTTATATATTGATAAATTCAATTTGCTAACATTTTGTTTAGAATTCTTACATTTCTGGTTTTGAAAGAGATTGGCCTATAATTTGTATTTCTTATATGTCATTTTCAAACTTTGGTCCTAAGGTAATGCTAGCCTCTTAAAATTAGTTAGAAGTATTCTAACTTTTTCTACTCTCTAAAGAAGTTATGTAAGATTAGTATTAACTCTTCCTTAAATATTTCAAAGAATTCACCCACAAGGTTATCTGGGCCTGAATACTTCTTCATGGGAAGATTTTAAATTACAGAAGGAACTTATTTAGTAGTCTTGAGTCTATACAACATTGGCAGGTTGTGTTTAATATCATCTTCTTATATTTTTCATGCCTGCAAAATCTGTAGAAATGTTCCTTTTTCATTTCTGACGTTGGAATTGTGTGCTTGCTTGCTCTCATTTGCTCATGTTATCTCCCTCTTTCTTGCTATCCCTTTGATTTATTTGCTAGAGACCTGTCAAATTTATTATTGTTTTCCAAGATTTGGTTCTGTTGTTTCTATTGTGCATTCATTTTCTATTTAATTAGTTTTTCTTACATTTATTATTTACTTCCTTCTACTTTTGTAGATTTATTTTGCTGTGTTTTTTCTAGGTAAATATTTAGAGTCTTCATTTCAACCTTCAATAGTATGTATTTTAAAGCTGTAAAATTCTCTATAAACACAGCTTTAGTAGAAGCTATGGGTTTTAATATTATATTTTCATTATTATTCAGTTCAAAATACTTTCTAGGTACCATTACAAGTTCTTATTTGAGCTCTGATGTATTTAGAATTATATTGCTTAATTTAATAACAGTTCAGGGTTTTCCAGTTAACTGTCATTGATATTTAGTTGAATTTTACGGTTTCAGAGAATACAATCTGGGTGATTTTAAACCTTTGGCAACTTTATGCATGCTTTATGGCTCAGCATAACAAATGTTCCCTGTACACTTGAATTAAAAAAAAAAAAAGAAGATGAATCTGTGTTATGGAATGATTAATAGTACTATATAGTAAAGACTATATAGGTGAAATTTATCTATACAGAGGAAGATCATACATTTCCTTTGAAAAATAAGGAAAACTTCTATAGATTTAGAAAGTTATAGATGTCAAAAATGAAAATTAAAAACAATTTAGAAAATTACAGATAAAGAATAATAAGCACAGTGAACTAATTTAATATACCTGAAAGAAAAAAAAAGTCAGTTGACAATAACCATATCATGAAAGGAGTTATGCTCTTGTTAACATTTCTGATGACATAGGGCTAATTTAACACAGTTTAAAAAGGCATATAGGTTTAGTTTTTACCTCTAAAGGTGCCTGCAATATTCCAGCCAGCTGTTTGGCCAGCTGCATGTGGTACTGTGTGCCTGAGCCGTAGGTTTCTCTGGTAACTGGATTAGCTATTCCCATGCTTAGTAAGTAGGATTTAAACCTTATGGTCTATAATAACAGAGGATAAAATGCAGAATTAGTCTCTCTACCCCAATATCTGAAATTCTTCCATCATACACTGAATTCCATTGAACTATTTCTATATATACCCATTCCTTCTACTATGTTTCCATGCTGTGAACTGTAAGGGAACAGATTTCCAGGAGTTCCCTATATACATCTAATTATTCTCCATCCTACTTCTCTCCTGGTCTCTCATATTCTATTTACTTAATAAATTTGATGCGAGAGGAGATTCTGATAACGACTGTGCTATATTTAATGCCAACCAAATAGTACAATGGAAAACTTAGGAAAATGGCAGTGATTAGATTTTAGACAAACTGAATGAAACAAACATCAAACTTAGGAATATGTATAAAACAGCCACTCCTTGTATAAGGAATATACAATATACTGAAATGTATATTTCAGTATCTCTGTTTTCTACACTCTAAAAAAAGGCACTGAAATAGACTTTAATCCTAATAGAACTAAGAGAATTTTTATGATTGACTTTTTCTTTAGTACTTTCACATATCCCCAAGTCCCAAAAGAAATAAAACAGTACATTCAGAAAGCCAATGTAAACCACAGAAACCTCACTGCATTATTTGTGTCATATTGTTTCAAATGCCTTTAAAAAAAGCAACTTATTTACCTCATCTTCTGTGATGTCACCTTGTTTGTCTTTAATTTTATTAGCAATTGATTTTGATAACTCCACCATTTCCTTAGCCTGTCAAATAAAAAGACTGAAAAGCAATATTGTCCCCAAACTGTCTGCTAATAAAATATGCTTCAAAAACTGTATTATAATTCGTATGAACTTAATGGGCATAAATGACATATACCTTGATCATTAGTTTGCTGAGGTCTTCAAAGGCCTGAAATGAGAAATTAATTTTTGTTGAAATCCATCTAAATAATTAAAATGACTTAAAGCAATGAAATACCCTCTATTTTTTCCCTATGATAAAAATTTGAAATTTTCTTACAAATATCAATTTGTTAATAAATATTTATAAAGTAATACATCTACCTTATTCTAAAATTTCATTTTAGCTAAAACCCATAAATTTAGGACCAGGAGCAGCAGCTCACGCCTATAATCTCAGCACTTTGGGAGGCCAAGGCAGGTGGATCACCTAAGGTTAGGAGTTTGAGACCAGCCTGACCAACAAGGAAAAACCCCATCTCTGCTAAAAAAAAAAAAAAAAAAAAAATACAAAAAACTTAGCCGGGCGTGTCGGCACATGCCTGTAATCCCAGCTACTCCAGAGGCTGAGGCAGAAGAATTGCTTGAACCTGGGAGGTGGAGGTTGCAGTGAGCCGAGATCGTGCCATTGCACTCCAGCCTGGGCAACAAGAGCGAAACTCCACCTCAAAAACAACAATAACAATAAAAACCCATTAATTTTCCAAACAAACAGTAAAAAAAACTTCACATTTTCAAAGAGAAAATAATTATTATTGATTAAATAAACAAAAGGTGACATAAACTGTAGTTCAGAAAATATTATTTACTGTTATTTGAGACAAAAGTAAGAAATTCTGTCACTGGTTTTTCCCAAAATCATTTCCTAATAGGAAGTCAAGAATCAAAAGCACTATAAAGCTTTCCTGGTTGAAAATTGTAATACACAGCTGTAGGAATAGTCTTTTGGGAACAATAATTTTGGCTTTCCTGGTTGAAAATTGCAATACACAGCTTCAGGAATAGTTCTTTGGGCATGATAATTTTGGCTTTAACACAGGTGTGATTTAACTGAAACAGTAAGTCTGGCCTCTGACTATCAAACCCATTATACTTGTAGATATGGTGGATATCACAAAAGAAAAACATTTAAATACCATCTAAAGGTATCTACATAGAATCAATTGTTTAATTTGCTACAGCAAATAACTACTTCAAAGGCCTTTTCAAATTTAATTATATTTATAATAAATTATTTCAATTTACTGAAAATATACAGCCAGTGCAGAATATCTTATCTAATTGATACATACAGATGTTACTTTTCAAAACCAATTAAGCAGCATGCCATTAACTGAAATACCAGTCCACATGGTAGTCTGAAACATATAATAGTGGCTCAGATCAGCTTATGCCCATCTGCAGGAAAGCATCCCCCATCTGCAAAAGGATTTTGCTAAAAGAATAGCGTGTTGTGTATTCTTATGGCCAACTCACTAAGGTTAATACTGAAAACAAAGGGGAATGTGCACACACCTAACAGGAATTTCCTTAGATATACAAAAGGCTTAAACACTGGATTCTTATCAGCTAGAGCAGGCAGATGCAGGAAACCCTTTATGAGAAACTCTGGGCACCAGCTCTGAAACTAAGTCAATTTTAACATTTAAACAGAGGGCAAATCACACACCAACCTAGTTTTCAAAAATAAAACACACATTTTGCACGCTTAGATTTTTACTTTTAATATATAAGATATTAATAGATTTCTTTTACCTGTGTTAAGAAAACTGGTAAGACAACACTTTTAAATTTTATATGGTAAATCACTGTATTTATTATATTATGTTGTTGTCGAAAAAATACGCTAAGTTAATAGTGGGTGCACAAGGAATACATGAATAAGCCCTTTAATCTTACACATAGGCAATAAAAATATAGTAAATATTTTAGTGCCTTAAACAAAAGTCTATAAATATTTTAAGTGATTATTAAACACAGCGAAAAGCTTCCTCACTTCTATTTCTATAATTATTGTAAAATTTGGAATTAGTCAACTATCAAAAAATGGGTAAAGAAGCTACCTACAATAAAAATTAAAGCAAAAGAGATGCACATAGCCATTCTATAATTGTATCTGCCAGTTTACGGAACCTCGTATCCCTCTACCACACCTGTGGTCAAATTTCCACTTCAATTCTGAGAAAAACAGTGCCTGTTTTAAAACCAGGAGTACCCTCCTAAGCTAACTTACGGCATGATTTCTTACTTATTTTTAGTTATGACTTTGGCTATTAGCATCAGTAACAATATATTCTTGATTTTCCATTTCAGTACTCTCGAATGTGCCTTGCATATTCCATTCCCTTTTCCTGGGTTCTTATCCATGCTAGTCCTCTGCTAGAGCCTATTCACCTTTCAACCTTTGACTTCCATATTCCTGCTGCTAACATACCCTCGGTGACCTCAGAAGAAGTTAGGGATCATGTTATATGTCCCTGCTGCAGCCTGTATGTTCTCCTCAAAAGGTGTTTCTCCCACTGAATAATGCCTCTTTGCCTGTGTCTGTGCATCACCACAGTATCCACAGCCTCTGATACGAGGCCTGGCACAAAGTAGGGAGGAATATCTGCTGAATAAATTAATGATCTGCATGGTTAATGATCTGCTGAATAAATTAATGATCTATATGGTGGAGCACAATGTTTATGTAGAATCCTTTGAGTTATGTGACTCCAAGAAAATTAGACCGAAACAAAATAACTTACATTATAAATTAAGAAAAACATTATTTTCAACAAAGCATTGAGTTAGTATGGCACTATTCAGAAAGAAAAATACAAATAATGGAAAATTAGGCCATTGCTCCATGCCATCTCCAAAAGTGTTGACATAAAGAGAACGGCGACAGGCATTGCTGAAAGAGGACGGTGACAGCACCTTCTAGGTGGTGAAGAGAGCAGTGATGATGTGGTGCACTGTTATCACCAGCAACTGCCTGCAAACCAGGAGACATGGGCTCTCATCTGCTTCCTTCCAAATCTAGTCACTCACTCTGAGACAATTTCTTCTCTGAATAATAAGGAGACTTCTAATGCTAAAATGTTGAAATTTTATCAATCTTCTCAGAATAGATGATTCTGAAAAGATGGTGGCTATGGCAGCACCTTTTTTCAATCTCTCCAGATCACAATATGAAAACAGACAGGGCAACTAGTTCTCAAAACCAAAAACCCCATAGGTAACATATACTATAATACTAAGTGTTAGAATACTAGCAAAACTCCCCCAAGACACAAGCAGTTGGGGCAAACTGCTAAGAGCCACAAGATCTGCAGGATGCTAGCATCTAGGCTAGAGAAAGAAAAGAAAAGCAACAATGTAACCGCACACCTGAGAATGAGAGAGCCCCAAGAGGGCCAATAGGGATTCACCAGAAAGCAAGGCAGGCCAATTTGAGGACACTGCCTAAAATGGGAGGGTTGTGCCTACTTCAATAATAGGAGGGTCTGCTATCAACCTTTTATTTCAAAATAAGCTAAAAGATGTTAAGAAGATGATACAAGCTATGAAGGATCAATATAAATCAGAAACAGATGACGGGATTCAGAAAAAAACTGAAAATAAAAGGAAAAAATCATTTCAGAAATAAAGGCTACACTAGACAGACATGAGTGAATAAACACAACAGATAAAACTTTCAAAGAAGGTAAAAAAGAGGAAAACTTTCTAAATAAAAAAGGAAGAGCATTAGAGTCACAAATAGTGACTCTAGAACAGAAGACAGGCAGTGAAACTGCAACATACAGCTAATAGGAGTCTCAGAAGAAAAGAATCAAAGCAATTATTGAAAATTATAGGCTGGGCATGCCAGTACTTTGGGAGGCCGAGGCGAGTGGATCATGAGGTCAAGAGTTTGAGACCAGCCTGGCCAATATGATGAAACCCCATTTCTACTAAAATTATAAAAAATTAGCCAGATGTGGTAGCACGTCCCTGTAATCCCAGCTACTTGGGAAGCTGAGGCAGAAGAATTGCTTGAACCTGGGAGGCAAAGGTTGCAGTGAGCTGAGATTGCATCACTACACTCCAGCTTGGGAAACAGAATGAGACTCTGTCTCAGAAAAAAGAGAAAATTACAATACAGAAAAATTTCCCTGAAGTTAAAACATTCCTGAAATGAAACTATATACTGAAAAAGCACAGCATATACCTAAGAATAACAACTCAGAATGACTAATACACAGACACATTCCAGTAAAATTACCAGGCTTTAAAGTAAAATTTAAAAATCCTTTGCCCATCTAGGAAAAACAGCAAGTAGCTTTTAAGGGGAAAAATTTAGGTTATCATCACTCTTTAACAGCAACACTTCATGCCAGACCAAAAAAAAAAAAAAAAAAAAAAAAAAAAAAAGTAATATAATGAAGGCACTCAAAGAAGGAAAACGGGAGCCAAGGATTTAAAATCCAACAAAACTAACCTTCATGTATAAGGAAGACAAACATGACAGATACAGGGTTGTTCTATGATCATTTCCTAAAAAATCTACTACCAAATAAGCTTCAGACAACCAAAGTGACTACAGAGAGCTCTGCATAAGGACTGTTGGTACGAAACATAGAGGTATGTAAAACGAAGACTCAATGAGAGCTAGAGCTGGGGCAGAGGTATATGTGGTGGCTGCATGCTCAGATTGTGTAAACACAGTACACCTATTTTTCAAATGTACGAAGAATGGGGAAAACACATATACAAATTTTTTTAAACTGTTCTAGTAATTATTTGGTAGTGTCATCCTAAATTTGAATAGAAAAGATAAATATGCTCTCATTAGGTACTTTATATTGACAACAACAAAATTCTAGCTCTGTCCATCGAAAAAGCCTAGAAACAAAGATCAACTCAATAGTGACGGATATGACTAGCAGGCAGATTGTGGTTCTAAAATATCATTTCACACTAAAAGAAACCAGAGCTTCTCAGATAAATGGTGGATTCCAGATCTGGAGGAGGGAATGTACAAGCTGGTCCTGGAACTTTTGTCACATCAGATAATGAAGAAGTTAGCAAAGTTCACAAAGTCACAACAAAAGCACTCAGAGGGTCAACTTGAAGCAGCTCCCACTAGCCAAAGAGGGGACAATTTGAGCTTCAAAGAGGATAACTGTAATTGAGATAAGATGTGCCTCCGACAAAAGAACACAGCATCACCTCTAGTGTTGCCAAAGGGACAGAACATGAGTGTGATAGAGATTCTGGATCCAGCTGCCAATTTGGAGAAGGAAAACACATAGCTTCACCATAGATACACAACCAGAAAAACCTACTATGGGCACTTAATAGGTCAAAGGCCCTTGGTTCTCCAACAGTAATCTATATTTTCAATTAGTGAGCCCAAAATAAGTATTCAAATAACTATTTGTAGTTTTAGACTTTACCTGATTGACATAAATCTTTGAAATTCTCTGAACAGCAACCATCAGTTAAATTTTACTTATGAATTACTATAAAAACCAAAGATTTAAAGCATCATTTTGTGAAAAAAACCGAGACCATTTTTTATATAAACATGGAAAAACCAATGATACGTTTAGCTGTATTAACTAATCCAATGCATAACTGTCTTTTTAACCAGAGTTCTTTCCCGTTCTCTTGAATTTCCTCATACATGATGAAGCCTCAGAAACACTGGAAGGTACATGCTCAAGGCTGTCTCCTAGTAGATGTGATGGGCTGGTTTGAGCCATTCTTACTGATGTCTGGTGTCTGATCCCTGCGTGGTCATCAACATAAAATGGTGTGGTATCTGGGCACAGACAGTGGCCACAGAACAGCATTTTTCTCTTAAGTTACCTCAACTTCCAAAATAATTATACAGAGAACCCTGAACTCATTAGGAGTATCCTCCAATCAATTCCATCTAGACTTTAAAATCTACATACAACATTCTATGATGTTTTCTAACAGCAAACAAATTTGCATTTCTTTTTTATTCCTTTTAGAAAAAGGTTTTGGTTAGATTTTGCCAGCCCGAGGTAGACCTGTTAAAGAGAATAGTAGACTATGTAGCTTCAGGCAAATGAAATATATTCTAAATTACAGAAGGGAATTAGTCACAGCTCTATCCAAAATAATACACACAAACGGCTGGAATAGATGGAGAGCAGAACTTAACAGTTACCTCAGAAATGTTTTTGTCAGTTTCTTTTCTTTTTTCTTCCAGTTTCCTTTCAATGCCTACAATTCCTACAGCCTTTATTCTTCCTGGCTGAAAAAAAAAAAAAAAAAAGAAGTAGAAAATAAAACATACAAAATAGGAAGGAAACAAAATCTTTTGTAACCAACTACATTGTGTTTTCAATAGTGATAAGGACCCACAAAGAACCAAAGAAAAACAGCATACACTCATATTTAACTTCCTTTCAAAATATTTGTTTCTTTCTTGCTGTACATAATGATCTTCAAATCATTCAAGAAAAACCAAATATACAATAAATGGCATATTTTACTAAGCATTTTCAATATAAGTTAAATTTCCTATCATTTTCATTCTTTGACGAGCTATTATGTATCAGATATTTACACATATTATTATTATCTTTTTTTGTCTTTTTGTTTTTTTCCTTTTTGGGGAGAACGGGGTCTCGCTATATTGCCCAGGCAGGTCTCAAACTCCTGGGCTCAAGCTACCTTCCCGCCTCTGCCTCCCTAAGAGCTGAGATTACAGGCATGAGCCACAGCGCCCGGCCAGATACTTAATAGGGTCTCAAACATACAAAAAAAAAAAATCACAGTTTAAATTTCAGTTCTTAATTAACAGTTATTATCCAAGCTACTGTCATACATTTGAGTACCTGTCTAGTGTTGGCGATTAATTTAGACAGGCCTGGAAAACACCCAGCTGTACTGTTTATTCTCTCAAATGCCACACTGATTATGAAGAACAGAATGCAATGAGTGAACTCTCCTTCTATCACCCTGAGAATTATGCTGGTAAGCAGTCGTTTATGTTTCCTAAGTGTCTGCTGTCTACACAGAACTAAATTAGGTGCTGTGAAATAATTTTTTTTTTTCTTTTGAGACAGAGTCTCGCCCTGTCACCCAGGCTGAAATGCAACGACACAATCTTGGCTCACTGCAACCTCTGCCTCCCAGGTTCAAGCGATTCTCCTGTCTCAGCCTCCCAAGCAGCTGGGATTACAGGCACACACCACCATGCCCAGCTAATTTTTGTATTTTTAGTAGACATGGGCTTTTACTATGTTGGCCAGGCTGGTCTCAAACTCCTGACCTTGTGATCTGCCCTGCCTCAACCTCCCAAAGTGCTGGGATTACAGGTGTGAGCCACCACGCCCAGCTGAAAAAATATATATATTTTAAATCAAATACCATTGCAGTATTTTGTTTTGGGGAAGTTCTACAATCACAGAATCTTTTTCTTAATGAACATGTAAGTACAAAGTTGAAAATACTGGATTACCAAATAGTTAAAAAAAATACCTGGGGTCCTCTATTTGTTTGTAATGACTGGGAAACTGGCATATTCTCCCATCTTCTCTGTGTCATTTCCTCTGATAAACGCCTGTAAAACTGTTATACAAATAAATACACTTTAAATGAGTCAGTCAGGTTGTGGCATCCTTGTATAAATCACTACTTAACATTTCTTTAATATAAAAGTTTGTTCAGTTATTTGCAGCAAACCCAAAATTCTCAGAGACATCAAAGAAAATCAAAGGAAGTTCTTTTCTTGGATCAACTTCAGAAAGCACAAAGAAAAAAAAAAAAGAGAAGGAATTGACCTTCTATATAAAGTGGGCTATTCTCAACAAATAGCTGAGTGACAATGAAATCAATAGACTTACTTTAAACAATCCTGTGTATGTGGATTGTTTTTGATCTATAATGAAACAAACACAGTGCCAGGAAAAATATACAACCATTCTCCATGAAGGAAGCAGATAATTTGTCTAGTTAAAATATAAAACCAGAAAGTAAGACCAAAACATACCTATGCTCACAAATAATCAAATATATTTTTCAATTTCAATGACAAAAACTTTAGTCAATCACTTATATCTGCTTAGTGATCACTTCTCAGGAACACTGGGTGAGGTGCTACAGAAAAAATTAATGATATTTATTTAAAAATTTATGATATTGATGGGGAGAATAAATACACACTTCTAATGTCTTAAGAATACTTGTACAGCAACTTATTCAGAACATATAAACTATCATACTGCAGAAAAATACTTAAGTGATTAAGATTAACTGGAGTTAATCAAGACAGACAGCCTGATTTAAAGCTGGGGAACCTTCAGATACTGAGACAGTTTAACATATCACTGCATTTACACTCTGTTCCTTTAACTACAATATGTCACTGAAAACTGTACTAGTAGGTGAATGGCATGACTTAGTGTATTTTCCAGCCTCTGTTCCTTCCTTGGGACCACACCCTCTGCTTCCCATTCCTGCTGAAACCTAAACTTCACCATTCACTGCTAAGGCTTAAGATATAATAAAAATTTTATTGTAAAAATATGGTGAAATCTGGCATGTTTTATAATACTACCTTCCATCATATTAACAAGCCACAACACACACATACACATACACACACACACACACACACACACACACCCACACCCACCCCACCTTTCTAGTAGGATTTTATTCATATAGAAACTTACCTCAATCTGGCCATGTTCTTTGAAGGACAGTTTGATGTAGGAGTTCTTACTACTCTGGAATGGGCCAGGTTCTTTGTTAGGAGGAGCTGGGTGAAGATGAACCACTATTTTGGCACTAAAGAAACAACAAATGTAATATATTGAATTGCCTTTCAAAAAAAAAATTCTACCTTCATAACTTTTAATGTATTTAAAATCACTTTTATAATTCATGTAGAAACAAACATCCCAAAAAGCATCCTTTTAAAGTGTGTATTAGTTCTATATTAATGAAGCTTTCAAAAATCTCTCTACTTAAAACTTAAAAGCTATGAACCAAAAAGCTTCAAGTTACCAGTTCTATAAATTAAAGCGTTGCTTCAGAAAATAAGTCAAAATAAATTTGCAAAATTTGAGTTTATGATTATGGTTTTCCAACTACAAACATCCCCAGGGGTGCTATAAGGGGGCCTACAATTTCTGCCAAAGCATGCAACCTTATTCATTTGAAAACAAAATGTGAAAACTTATCTGTAAAAATGGCCAGCTGATATTTTATTAAAACTCCATCCAAAGCTAACATTCTACAGTGTCATTTGTTGGAAAATGCCACTCAATCAACAGCATGATCTAGAAAGATATCCAATAACAAAAAGAATTCCCAAAATGCTTCGACTCTAAGAACACAAACTACCATTATCTTTATGACTACCATTATCTTCTAAAAATACCACTATATTTGGTCAGCTTAATAAGTCTGTTTTCCTCCTTTTTCTTCAACCTGGTCAATAAGCAATCTTCCATAAAGATTAGGGAAACTAAAAAACTCTAAGCATCCCGGGTACCTAGTTTAGTGCTTTTTCTTTATTAATCATGCTATAGATACACAACTATTTACTCAATTTTACTTTTACTCTTTTGGAACCATATGGTTACCTAAATATCACTGTAAAATTGAAACACCAGGCATTGGGCCTTGTCAATATGAATATATGGGGGTCAGCCTTGTAAGGACATCACCTATTCCCTTGTGTGTGAAATGAAAGAAGCATCTTTAGTTCAGAGACGTTAAAAGGTGAAACATACACATCCTGAAATCCAACCAAATATGACTGTTTGAGGGGAGGGACTGGGAACTAAAGAGAATACTTGAGAAAAGTTAACTTGGCATATTACTGAAGTCCTCCTCACTGGAGATGTTTAAAAAATACAATACTAACGTGAAGGTAAATATTTTAAATATTTCTTTTAGTTTAGATTTCCTTGGAACACAGGAAAGGAAAATTAAATAACCTGGAACAACCTTAATACAATGGAGAAAAGTGATAAGGGAGAAATATAAATCATAAAAACAATCTACCCTAAAAATCTATGGCTTAAAAAAACTATGGCTTATTAATCTTTTTAAAATGTTGGTTAGTTTCTTTTATGTCAAATAAATATTTTACAGTAAATCATAACATTATGATCAAGGCATGTATTTCATGTCCAGTGAAGCTCAACATTGTTTAACTTCTACTGAAGCGTCTAATTATGCTAAACCTAAAGATAAGGCTCCATAGGAAAAAAATATTCCCATGCCGATAACATTTGTTTACATGTCTCCTCAATTACATGTACTTAAAATATAAAGCCAAGTTTTCAGTACATTTGAATAAACAGGAGCATTTGAACTTAGGCCTTTATACCAGGGTGGCCTCATCTCCTGGCTTGACTGGGACACTCCAATTGTATCCCTGTTGCCCTGGTCTAACTGTTCATTATACCTCCTGTTATTCTGATAAATGTCCTGCTTTGTACAATAACTATTATTATATGCTATTCAATCGTGCTATCTGAACAAGTCAAACTTAAGAAACAAACTTAATGATCAGCTAGAAACAGGAGCAAAGTCAGTTATTTTTTTCAATAGATTACTTCTGATGTTAAGTATGAAATGAAAGGTACACAGGCATTTGAAAGCAAAGTGTCTATGGAAAGACAATGATAACTGGGCTACATTTCTTTATTATGACCCACATATAACAAACAAAGTACAGCAAACCTAGGTACTTTATTCATGATTTAAGAATGAATTCACACATCATTGAGTCTAAGATAGGACCTCTTGACCAATAGCATGACAGGAAATGTTTTCTGTGAATAAAGACAGTACTATATAGACCTTACCTCTTCCCAATTCCAGCTGCCTGTTCTTCAATGAACACAATTTGGGAAAGAAGAATGGCCATGCAGCATTCCTAGGAGGGAATCAGTAGCTCAATCAAAGACTCTACCCAACATCCATAACACTTGTCAGAAATCCTTGTTTTATAGCATTAATCAGTGTCATATACCTTAATAAAAATGAAAAACAATAATGATTTTATTCCTTAAAGGAACTTAAGGAAAAAATAAATGAAAACAATACTGTGGTGGCATTTTCCTGTGTGGAAGAACATAAGAAGTTTAAAAGAAGCTGTGACTAGCTTTTGTTTTTAAAATGGGTGGATTTTCTAAGAGTAATATTTCTATGAAAATTTTTTACTTGTAATATTTTCTTATAGTGAAAGCAAAAAATGAAACAGATACATCAAAATAATTTTAAGGGGAGCATTTATGTAGATGACTTTGTCTTCTTTATAACTTTCCACACTTCACTCATATGCCCACATACAACTATTAATAGTTTTAAACAGAAAATATTGATGCAGCATCCCTTTATTCGTATGTTTAATTTTTTTTTTTTTTTTTTTTTTTTTGAGACAGAGTCTTGCTCTGCTCCCTGGGCTGGAGTGCCGTGGCACAATCTTGGCTCACTGCAACCTCTGCCTCCCAGGTTCAAGCAATGCTTCTGCCTCAGGCTCCTTAGTAGCTGGAATTACAGGTGAGCACCACCACACCCAGCTAATTTTTATATTTTTAGTAGAGACCAGGTTTCACCATGTTGGCCAGGCTAGTCTGGAACTCCTGACCTCAAGTGATCCCCCTGCCTTGGCCTCCCAAAGTGCCAGGATTACAGGCAGGAGCCACTGTGCCTAGCCAGTATGTTTAATTTTTAACATATATAAACAGTATGTTTAATTTTTGTATTTGACTAGCAATGTAGTTAAGTCTAAAGATTTGTTCAAATTGACCTCTTTATATGATAATCAAAAAATTATACTAAGATTAACTTATCAACATATGGTTTAAAGACATCCATTCTATTCTCCCCAAAAAGATTTATTACCTGAATATATATTACTTTCAAAGGAATTAGACAATATTAACAGTCTAAGGCAGAAGTCCCCAACCTTTTTGGTACCAGGGACTGGTTTCATGGAAGACAATATTTCCTGGGGAGCAGGAGTTGTGGTTTCAGGATGAAACTGTTCCACCTCACATCATCAGGCATTAGATTCTCATAAGGAGTGCATGATCCCTCATATGTGCAGTTCACAATAGGGTTCATGCTTCTATCGGAATCTAATGCCTCTGCTGATCGGATGGGAGGCAGAGCTCAGGTGGTAATGCTCACTCACCTGCCACTCACCTCCTGCTATCTGACCTGGTTCCTAACACGCCACAGACCAGTACTGGTCTGTGGCCTGGTGGAGTTGGGGACTCCTGCTCTAAGGCATGCATTATCAACAGGGGCAATATCAGACCTAGGAGACAAAAGTTAGTTCCTGGGGTGCAAAAAAGTTAGATATTGTAATGGTTAGGAGTAGCCCTTCAAGAGCTACAATACAGTATATAGTTTATTTGTGGTACTAAAATTTCAGGGGGTTTGGGGGAATAATCAGGAAAATAAAAGCACAGATGAGATAGCTATTTTACTGGCAATGCTGAAATCAATGTATATATACTTTCAGGTTGAAGCTCTTGGGAATAAAGATATCAGCTCTATATACATATAATTCACTCTCCCTTCGTAAAAAAACAAACAAACAAACAAAAAAACCAGGCTGGGCACGGTGGCTTACGCCTGTAATCCCAGCACTTTGGGAGGGTGAGGTGGATGGATCAGGACCTCAGGGGTTCGAGACCAGCCTGATCAACATGGTGAAATCCAGTCTCTACTAAAAATACAAAAATTAGCTGGGCATGGTGGCAGGCAACTGTAATCCCAGCGACTCAGGAGGCTGAGGTAGGAGAATTGTTTGAACCTGGGAGGCAGAGGTTGCAATGAGCCAAGACTGTGCCACTGCACTCCAGCCTAGGCGACAAGAGTGAGACTTGTCTCAAAAAAAAAAATGGGTGTGGGGGAATCCTCTTGCTGACTCAGTTAGAAACAGTTCTCAATATCTAGGTAAAAGCATGCATTTGCTGGCAGACCTAGCCTCCTGATTCTCAACAACAACCTAGGACAACTAGTGGTTTTAAGAATCTACGAGCTCTTTTTAAAGGCTCCCTCACAACTGATGGGGGAATTATTCCCCTGTTACACATGGAACATTCAGATATAGAGTAGAATTTGACTGGTATTTAAAAAACATGATTCTCCATCCAGTAACTACATGGACTTTTCTGGAACTGAATAAAGGACAACACGCTAACTCCTGTTTCCCACTCCACTCAGAGAAATTATATGGGACATACTCTTTTGTCATTCAGAAAAGGAAAACTTATTATTGCATTCATTATATAAGTTTTACCAGAAATGAAAAAAGAAGAAAATGCTTCAGAGATTTAAAACCTACCGTGGTGGCTCATACCTATAGTCCCAGCTACTCAGGAGGTTGAGGCCAGGAGGATCACTTGAGCCCAGAGGTTAAAGATCACCCTGGGCAACACAGCGAGACCCTGTCTCTAAACAATAGATGAACAAAATAAAACCTACAACAGATGCAAAAAACTATATCTTACATGATTTTTCTGATCTCTCCAAATCAGTCGGTGTGTACTAAGAAGGAGAGTCCCAGCATCAAATTTTATCTAGAAAGAAAGAGCATTACAAAATATTAATAACGGTGGTTCAGATTTTCTTCTTCATGAATTATACAATACTAAGATTAACTTAATCTTATAAATAAACATTTTACTTTTAGCATAGGCTTATCACAAATTAAAGAGAACCAATGCTACATACTTCATAAGCTATCTGCATAGTCTTGACAGAATTGGAAGAAAATGCAAACAACCAAGTATGATACACATTCATACTCTGCAATCCATGCAAAGGTAAATAGAAATGATGAGGTAGAGCTGCATGGATTACCATGGAACTCTAAGACATTGGATGGGTGGGAAAGAAAGTGATTTACAGCCGGGCACGGTGGCTCACGCCTGTAATCCCAGCACTTTGGAAGGCCGAGGCGGGTGGATCACAAGGTCAAGAGATCGAGACCATCCTGGTCAAAATGGTGAAACCTCGTCTCTACTAAAAATACAAAAAATTAGCTGGGCATGGTGGCGCGTGCCTGTAATCCCAGCTACTCAGGAGGCTGAGGCAGGAGAATTGCCTGAACCCAGGAGGCGGAGGTTGCGGTGAGCCGAGATTGCGCCATTGCACTCCAGCCTGGGTAACAAGAGCGAAACTCCGACTCAAAAAAAAAAAAAATAATAATAATAATAAAAGAAAGTGATTTACAGCAATATACAATATTACATATGCTGTATATGCGTGTGTTTGCAGATACACACATAGTAAAAAGGGTCTAAAAGGAACACACAGTTATCCGTTAACAATCATTATCTCAGAAAAAGTGGGAGGAAAGAGGTAGAAAGGAAGCAAAGAGCTCTTTTTTACCTCTACACTTCACTACTGATTGAATTTTTTTGCAGTTCAATTCATGTATAACACTCATAATATTTTTAAAAAAAACAAAATCCAGGAATAGATACAAATACATACAAAAATGAATATGGATGGAGATTCAATCGATGGCGCTGGGACAACTGGGTTGCCAGGTAGAAAAAGAAAAACCCATATATCTGGGTTTGTACCTAATATAATGCACCAAAATGAATTCTAGATGGATCAAATGATTGAATAAAAAAAAGGAAAAATTATAAAAGCACTAGAAAAAAATCATGAGATAATTTTTTAAGTAATCTGAGTGGAGAAGACCTTTCTAAGACGGCATTAAACCCATTAGCATTAAAGGAAAACTCCCAAATTCATATGTGGAAGCCCTAACCCTTGATGTGATGGTATTTGGCGATGGAGCCTTTGGGGGTGATTAGGTTTCGAAGGTCATGAGGTGTGGCCCTCATGATGGGACTAGTATCTCCATAAGAAGAGGAAGAGACAGGAGGGCTTCCTCTCCATGAGTGCATGCCGAGAAAAGACCGTGCAAGTACACAGGGAAATGGTGGTCATCTGCAAGCCAGGAAGGTCCTCACCAAGAACCAAATCTGCCAGCACCTTGATCTTAGACTTCCCAGTCTCCAGACCTATGAGAAATAAATGCCTGTTGTTTAAGCTACCAGGTTATGGTACTCTGTTTTAGCAGCCAAGCTGACTAGGACATACACTTTGGGTATATATGGCCTCGTTAAAATATAAATTTTAAAATGTTCTTCAAAACTACAATACAATCACCAAGAAATGCCAGCTAGGTCTTTAGGATCAAATCTTTAACACTCACTACTTGTTACTATGCCCTGAAAGTAATAAAAATAAGCAAATGTTAGAGTTGGAACCCAAGAGATTAATGAATTAAACCCCTATGTTTCTGTTAAAAACAATATATGTACTAGAAGCTTCTATTAACTGAAGTTACCAGAAAGTGAAATTTGCCATAAGATAGGGCTTGCTTGTGTCCTTTCCAGGAATATTCAGTTATTTTAAAAGTTATATCTGTTGCTCACTAAGTCCAAGCTAAAAAAAAAAAAAAGTTACAAGGCTAGTCCCATTTATAAGGCAGCCTTACAACATAAACTCTAAGGAAAGCATTTTAGTGACAGTCCAGTTTATTAAAATAAGACTGGAATTGTTTTGAGTTTAAAATAACATGTTAAAAATATTTGTAAAGTAAATAACGAATTGGAGCATTATTATATATTATTCTAAAATTTAAAAAATAAATTATATATGTGGTCGATAACATAGAGACTTATGATACTAATGTAGAAAAAAGCAGGTCTCGAAATAGTACATATAGCATGACTCCAACACAGAACACACCAAAAGTAATTGTTTATGCATAGTAGGATTGATTATTTCAAGTTTCTCCTTTTGGCTTATCCATACTTAACAACTTTATTACATGTCTAATAAATAAAAAGAAAAGATTGTTCACAGGCACGTATATCTTCATGTAATTCTGAACTATATATATAACTGTATATACAATCATTTTTTGTTAAATCAAGCACACATAGGAACATATGTCAAAAAGTCTCTGTATAATAAATAACACACTTCTTGACATACATTTTAAAAACTGTTTTCTAAGAGTAAGGTCTGATGGTATTATTATTTATTTATTTATTTATTTCAGATGGAGTTTCGCTCTTGTTGCCCAGGCTAGAGTGCAATAGCGCGATCTTGGCTCACTGCAACCTCCGCCTCCCGGGTTCAAGCGATTCTCCTGCCTCAGCCTTCTGAGTGGCTGGGATTACAGCCATGCACTACCACACTCAGCTAATCTTGTATATTTAGTAGAGACAGGGTTTCTCCATGTTGGTCAGGCTGGTCTCGAACTCCCAACCTCAGGTGATCCACCTGTCTCAGCCTCCCAAAGTCTGGGATTATAGGCGTGAACCACCTCACCTGGTCTGATTATATTATTGTTTTAATAGTATTAAGTAGTAAATAATGATATGGTTAGTAAAATTCAATGAAAGCAGACCTTCTGGACCATCTAGTCTAAATACACTTCATGAGAGATTGTCCCACCAGCAAACTTCAACAGGTCAGAGAATAGACCTTATGAGGCCATGTTTTTCTCAGAATCAGAAATAAAACATATGTACTGTTGGCACTTAGTTCAGTCTGGCTTCAAACATTTTGGTTAATTTCATTTATGCAAAACCAAGTAACTGAGTTTACAATATTTTTAAAATCTCTTCTTTGCCAATGAGTAAATTTATCTTTTCCAAAAGCATATATTTAATTATCCTAAGAGTACATAATGTTGCATTATAGAACATATTAGTTCTGATTAAGAAATTTGCAGGTTATCTTACTGAAATCCAAGCATATTCATGTTAATTTAAGGCTGGAGCCAGACTATGTTCCATTGCTATGTCAATTAACAATGTGCAAATGTAAAATGTGCTTCTCTAAGTGAAGAAATTGTATAATAGTTCCCTGTAGGGATTCCAATGGATTAAGATCTAAACCTGATAGTCAAGTTTAGGCTGGTTTGCTTATACCACTCTGAGCCTAGAATAATTTTAACTGCTTAAAAATTGATCTAACTTCAGCACTCACTGAAAAGTTCTTACACTGTCCTTTTTAATTTACATTTTTTCTGTTATAAAAATAATACACGTTCAGTGTTGAAATCTGGAAAATACTTAGAGTCTGAAAAAGAATGAAATAACTCATAATCATACCAGCCAGAGTGTGTATATATATATATATATATACAGAGATGTTTATATATATAATCTTTAAATAGAATGAGTTTTGTAACTATTATTAATAGTATAGTTGCAATTCCTCATGCTAATTAGGACATGCCATAATTTTTTTCTTTTTCGAGATGGAGTTTTGCTCTTGTTGCCCAAGCTGGAGTGCAATGGTGCAATCTCAGCTCACTGCAACCTCTGCCACCCAGGTTCAAGTGATTCTCCTGCCTCAGCCTCCTGAGTAGATAGGATTATAGGTGCCTGCCACCACACCCAGCTTATTTTTTGTATTTTTAGTAGAAATAGGGTTTCACCATGTTGGCCATGCTGGGCTTGAACTTCTGACCTCAGGTGATCCGCCAGCCTTGGCCTCCCAAAGTGCTGGGATTACAGGTGTGAGCCACCTTGCCAGGCCCCATGCCATAATTTAATTAATCAATCCCTATGGTGGTCATTTAGATTGCTTCCAATTTTTCCATATATATAATAATATTATATGTAATGTATAATAATGCTAGGATAACCATTCTCATATGTAATATTTTTACACATCTCTGATTATTTCTCAAAGGTAAATTCCTAAAAGTGAAATTGTTAGCTGAAAAAGATTAAACATTTTCTAAATCTTCTGATATATGCTACCAACTTGCCACTTTACACATTACTAACCTTACATTATCTTAGCTGAGGTTACAGAAGCATCTGTGAATTCAAACAAATGACCTGTCTACAGTGCTTATGAAAGTAACACATTATCCAGTCATAATGAGACCATGAAAACTATGCCTGTATAAACAAGCAAGCATGCATGCATTCGTAAGAGGCACTTGGGCAGTGGGAAGAGCAGTCCATTGGATCCGGTTTGTAATTCTAGCACCACCAATTACTAGTTGTATGACCTTGGACAGCTCACAGTTTTCTCAAGTATCAACTGTGGGTCTCAGTTTCCTCATCTTTGGGAAGATTTGCTGTATTAAACATTATATCAAGAGTGGCACTGGTGACTGCTATATTATGAAGTCCTTTTTTTTTTTTTAAGACGGAATCTCTGTTGCCCAGGCTGGAGTGCAGTGGCGTGATCTTGCTTCACTGCAGCTCACATGAACAAAGCACAGGCTTTGGGAGTTTGATTAGCAGAGATTTAAATCTTATCTTTGTGGATCTTAGGCAACTCACTGTATGTCTTAGCGTTACTTTCCTATTCAGTAAAATACATCATATTCCTGGTGAGAGGATTAAATAAGATGACATATACAGTTCCTGACTCATAGTAGGTATTTTAATTATTCAGGTCTTTAAAAAATGTGTTTCACACCCACAACCAGCCAGGAGATACAAGGATGAGCAAGGTACACCTGTGCTCCAGGAGCACCCAACTAGTCTAGAAGACAGCCATTCGTACAATTGCCTAGGGAGTGGGTTGGGATGCAAAGCTATGAAGGCTAAGCAATCTGGACTGCAGTCCCCAGGCCAAAGGAGCTAGTGAGGCATCCTAAAAGGGAGACTAACTTCGTCAGATTTGGGGGCTGATGTGCAGCCTTGTATGGTCTTCAGCATCACAGGAGTTCTGGATGAAGGAAACCTCATAACGCACTTTCCCCCAGGAGTCAGCCTGTGCCTCATTCAGCCTGGGGACCAAGTAGCTTCAAGGCAATTCAGCAAGTGGCTAAGTCAGTTCAGCCCTGGAGCATAGTGGTGAGGGGACTCCTCTTAGAGCTACACTCAAGTTTCAATCTTTCAGAAGAGTTAATTCTCTAGAAGAGTTAAAACCCTGACTAGATGACAGGGTCTAAAGCATTTTTTCCCCCATGATTATAATGTTTCTTAAACCTCTGACATCTATATACTTGTCTGCTAAAACAATGAGCAAAAATTTTAAAGTAAAAATTGGAACTTGTTGGTTCGACAATGTATTTCTCATATAAAAGTACTAACAGTTGTTATTTTACATTGTTTTGAATCTATCACAGCTACACTGCCTGCCAGCAAAAGTGTTCCTAGTCTTCATATTGGAAATCCACAGAATAGTTGTATGCCATGCTCTGCAAAAGCATGACTTCCTAGCGCACCCTTCAGGGACTGGCACTGGAGGAGTCTCTAAGGACAGATCTGCCACTGTCAACATTCAGTTCCTCTCAAAGAAAGGGCAAAATCAAAACGCCAAGAAAGGGGAGGTGGATTAACCTTCCCATTTAAAATTGTCACAAAGATGTAAATTGGTAAGAAAAGGAAAAAAAGTAGTTTGCCACTCCAATCCGGGAATGGAAGACTCAACTTCAGATCAAGCTAGTTGAAGTGCCAAGGCAGGCTGGGCACGGTGGTTCACGCCTGTAATCCCAGCTCTTTGGGAGGCCGAGGCCGGTGGATCATTTGAAGTCAGGAGTTTGAAACCAGCCTGGCCAATATGGTGAAACCCCGTCTCTTCTAAAAATACAAAAATTAGCTGGTGTGGTGGCGGGCGCCTGTAATCCTAGCTACTCAGGAGGCTGAGGCAGGAAAACTGCTTGAACCCGGGAGGCAGAGTTTACAGTGAGCCGAGATCCTGCCACTGCACTCCAGCCTGGGCGACAGAGCGAGATTCAGTCTCAAAATTAATTAATTAAATTAAGCAGTGCTAAGGCAGTAAGTGAAGGTAGGTCCACGCAAATTATTTAAGGAAAATACCTTTACTCAATAATACAGGCAATACAGCCCATGGAAAATGCCCTAAGGGAGTCAGGGGAACTGGGTACAATGTCATCTGTGCCTCTAGATAGCTGTAAGCACTGACCAGGAAAAGCTATGAGTTGAAGAACTTACATCAAAGTACAGCGGGAAGTGTCGTTAACAAAACGGCAAGAGAAGAGAGGCAGCAACTTAAAACTTCTGGAAACCAAAAATGCTTGTGGGTAAATGAGTTTAAAAATTTTTCTAACTCCAGTTTATACATTTCAACCCAGAACAGAAACTGTTTCATAGTTTCACAAAAGTATCTACAAAATATTTACTTACACTTCCTATTTTTCCTCTTGATTTGCAAACGCACCTTCGAAGATTTATGCTTGCATTACAAGGAACGGTCTACTAACATACGCTCACAACGCCTTTCTAAAGCAATTAGAAAACAAAAACCCAACAGCCTCTGGCAAGGGCATTCCAATGAGACACTGACACCTCTTTAGGAAATCCTGTCGACGCAACCCCCTACCCCTCTGCCCAGGGCAGATTTGCTAATCCCTCCGCCTGCACAAGGTCCGAGCTAAAGCTTCCGTGGGGGCACGGACTGTACGGCCACCTCGCCCTCCTCACAGAAAGGCGGAACCGGGCTGTCCAGTGCCGACGCCGCGGTGGGTGTCGTCAGGGGGTCTGGAACCACGCCAAGGAAGTCCGCTGCCCGATCGCCGCCAGGCGCCCGCAGAGCCACAGCGCGCCTTCTCCGGGGCACGGCGGCGGTGCGCTCCCGGAAGCATTCCGGGCGGAGGGACGCGGCCACGATCCGCGCCTGCTGAGAACCGTGCGAAAGTCGGGTACCGCGCTGGGAAGGCGCCCGACCGCCCCAGGCCGCGCGCGACCGGCCGGTGGGGAGGGCAGCAGCGCCTGGTACCGCACAGAGGGCGGCCGGGCCGCAGAGGGCCGGGAGCGAGACCGGGAACCGGGCCGTGCCAAGCAGGGCCGCGCGCTCATCAGGGGACCTTCCGCCAGCCCTTTGGGAAGGCCGGCCTACGCCCTACCTTCTCCTCGCCGTCGTATATTCGCACCCCGCGCTGCTGGATCACTAGGGTTTCGTTTATCTCCAGGAGGCCGCTGGTCCAAACGAAGCGGTCCATGGCCGCCGCGTCCCCGCCCCGGCGCTCCGGGGCAGCGAGCTGAGTGCCGGGCAGCCTGCGGCGCCCCCTAGCGTCAGACGGGGCGGGTGAGGAAGGGAGGGAGCGGCCTGGGCCGGAGCGGGCGCGGCTTGGAGGTGCGCCCAGGGACTTGGAGAAGTGAGTGGAGCGCCCCTGGCTGTCCATTCGGAGCCGGCCTTTAAGAACCCTTAATAGGCAGGCGGTCCACATCCTTCTAAATTCAGAGCTTATAGGGAGGCGAGGGAGCCCCGACCACAGCTTGGACTTCCTTATTGTGCATTATGCCTGCATGTTTGTGTAAGTTTTCTTGTCAGTATCCAGAATGTTGCCATGTTCGTTAATGATTGTAAATAATCATGTAACCCCTCTTTTTCAAATGAATATTTATGGCATTGCCTCTTTACAGCTGAAGTCAGTATTACCTATGCTGCTTTTTTTCCCTTTAGGAGTATCTTGGCCGGGCGCGGTGGCTCACGCCTGTGGTCTCCGCGCTCTGGGAGGCCGAGGCGGGTTGATCACGAGGTCAGGAGTAGGAGAGCAGCCTGGCCAACATGGTGAAACCATGTCTCTACTAAAAATACAAAAAGCAGCCGGGCGTAGCGGCAGACGCCTGTAGTCCCAGCTACTCAGAAGGCTGAGGCAGGAGAATTCGCTTGAACCTCGGAGGCGGAGGTTACAGTGATCCGAGATTGCACCACTGCACTCCAGACTCCGTCTCAAAACAAAACAACAAAAAAAATGGATACCTCATTTACCCTGATGTGATTATTATACACTGTATGCCTGTATCAAAATATCCCATATGCCCCATAAATATATACACCTATATGCCCACACAAATTAATTGTTTTTAATTGGGGGAAACATTTTATTTAACCGGGCTTGATGGCACCTGCCTGTATTCCCAGCTGCTTCCCAGGCTGAGGTGGGAGGATTGCTTGAGCCCAGGAGTTTGGCACCAGTGGGCGACATAGAAAGACCCTTTCCCCCTCCACCCAACTCCCCCACTCCACTCCACGTCCCCCACCCCCAGGCTCAAAAAAAAAAAAAGATTATTTTTATTTAGGCATTTCCAACATTAATACAGACCTCATGTGTGAATTTACATTTCAATATGTAGATCTCCTATAAGTCACCTGTTAGTTGGCCTGCGCAAAGCCATCCATGGCTGCTGCTCTCACCCACCAGGCGGCTGCAGGCCCTAGCCATTTCATTTTTATATTTTGCTTATATGGAGCACCTATAGATGTCTTCCCACAACTGATACATATTTTTCTCTTTAGGATTATTTTCTTACAGTGTCTTCCCAAAATAAAATAACTGCTCTGAAGGTTGTGAACACATTTTAGAGAGCCTACTACTTATTGGGGTAAGTGGTTCTTATTTTGGTTCTTACATTTAGGTCTATGCTCCACTTTGGGGGCCTAAGGCTGCGTGCCCATGTGGGCAGAGGGACAGAGGGACAGAGGGACAGAGGGACAGAGGGCAGGCTTGCTCTCTGTTCCCAGGGCTCCACATCTCCCCCAGTCTTGGAGTCAGTGGTCTGTGTCCAGGCTTTACAAGAAAGGCAAGGCTCTTTCCAATGAATATAAGCCATCTCTCCCCCAAACTGAATTGCCACTTTTACCATGTTCTAAAATCCTGTGTGTGTTTTGGTCTGTTTCTAAACAGTGTCTTCTGTATTTCATATTTTTCAATTTCCATCATCAGCACATGCCCAATAACTAAAAGTTCTTTAAAAACATTTGAATTGCTGTAATATGCTATTTTGTATATCACAATTTACCATCATTGCCTGATTTTTGATGATTTAATTGTTTACAACTTTTTAGTCTTTTTAAATTGAAAGTAACATGTGACCTAAGCATCCTAATCAGATGGGGAACTGTGCAGTCTTACCTGGGACTTGCAGTGATCAAAATGTTAGGCAGTGGGGACATTTGCAAGGTATGTTTTCTGCCCTTGAGGGATGTACAGTCTGTACATATAGAAGCCTGGCATATGACAGCCGCTGGGATAGATAACTGTACAAGGGTTTCCCATATCCAGGCTGGAGCAAGGAGAAATGTCATGTGTCTTATATATGGCAATAAATGAATAGACAAAAGGTTTTAATTTTTATTTTTTATTTTTTATTTATTTTTATTTTTATTATTTTTTTTTCCCATTTATTTATTTTATTGCATTTTAGGTTTTGGAAAAGGTTTTAATTTTTATGAAGTCCAGTGTATTTTTTTATTTCATAGCTCGTAGAATTTGCCTCCTCACTTAAGAAATCTTTTTTCCACAAACCAGAGATTGATGCTGATTAAGAAATCTTTGCCTAACACAAAGTCACTGAGATTTTCTCCTATGATTTCTTCTAGAAGCTTCATAGTTTTGGCTCTTACATTTAGGTCTATGCTCCATTTTTTTTTTTTGAGCAGAGTCTTCTCTGCCGCCCAGGCTGGAGTGCAGTGGCGTGATCTCAGCTCACTGCAACGTCTGCTCCCAGGTTCAAGCAATTCTCCTGCCTCAGCCTCCTGAGTAGCTGGGATTACAGGTGCCCACCACCACACCAGGCTAATTTTTGTATATTTAGTAGACACAGGGTTTCACCATGTTGGCAAAGCTGGTCTCAAACTCCTGACCTCAGGTGATCCACCCACCTTGGCCTCCAAAAGCGTTGGGATTACAGGCGTGAGCCACCGGGGCCTGGCCCTATGCTCCATTTTGAAGTTGTCAGGTTTTGTTTTTGTTTTTCATTCTTGTACACGGGTTGAGAAAAGGGTGAAAGTTGATATTTTGTATGTAGATATCCAGTTGTCCCATACCATTTGTTAGAAAGATTATCCTCCTTCACTGAGTTGCCTTGGAAATTGGAAAAATCAATTGGCCAGATAGGCTTGATTATATTTCTGGAATTGCAGGGAGCCAGAGTCACCCACCTCCCTCCGGGAAATCAGCAGCAAGGCTGCTGGGAACTTTGGTTGAACTTCAGAGAAATGAAACCATAATAGGAGGATGCGTATGTCTCGGGGTAGAACAGAGACAGGCCTAGACAGATAACCAGCTTTCACTGACCTTGCTGCAA
Source organism: Sapajus apella (assembly GCF_009761245.1). NCBI lineage: Eukaryota > Metazoa > Chordata > Mammalia > Primates > Cebidae > Sapajus > Sapajus apella. The sequence continues at coordinate 193,612 of NW_022436949.1, read as the reverse complement.
GATAGTTGTTAGCTGAAGTATGTTAACTGAAGTATGAGAATAATAACCACAGGCTATTCTAAGTGACTGCACCCTTCCTCTGCTCTGTGCTTTGTGAACAAATAAAGTACTCTGAGGCAGGTCGGGGCCGGAGAGACTGACATCCTCACTCTCCCCAACTGCCTGGCCCAGCTTTCCCTTTGTGTTTCTGTCTTTCTTTATCCCCCACCGTTCCCTCTTAGGCCTTTGAACACTTGTGCAGCGTGGAACGCAGCATGCGTCCATTGGAATCTCTTTTGTATTCCATTTATTCCTTTGTCTTTCTTTACACCAGTAGCATAGCATACTGTCTTCATTACTGTAGCTTTATAAGTCTTGAAATCAGGTAGGTAATCTTCCAACTTTGTTCTATTTCAATTGTTGCCTAATCTAGATACATCACATACACATTTAAATTTTAGAACCCTATTGCCAATTTCTATGGAAAACCTTCTAGAATTTTGATAGGGATGGGATTGAACCAGTCAGCTTGGAAAAAATAGACTTCTTAATAATATAAAGTCTTCTGATCCATGAGCATGTAATATCTCTCCATTTATTGAGGGTTTTTAAAATTGCTGTCAGCAATATTTTATACTTTTCCCCAGGATGTTTTTGCCAGAACCTCCCACCTTCTGAATCTGATGGTCCCTTTCATTCCCAGTCCTACTAGACCTCTGCAGTGCCCAACACTGTGGTCCATTACCTCTTTCTTCAGCCTCTCTCTTCCCCAGACTTTGTGCCACCTACTGTGTCGCCATTGTCTTCCTACCTTTCAGATTGTCCTTCCCTGTTCTCTCACAGGCACTTTACCTTCTTCACATGGCACAGGAGGAACAACTAATGCTAATTAATCATCAATACTACAGGTGCCTTCAGTTTAATGGTCAGCTGTGTGGGCAAAGACCGGTTCTGGAAGGAAGTCTTTTTTTTTTTTTTTTTGGATCTTTTAGAAAAGGATCTGCTTTCTCTCCAATAATTGTGGGGAGTAATATTAAAAACTGTCTCAAAAAAATAGACCATCATTGGAGTGGATGAGTCTGGAAATTAGAGGAGAATTGCCATGATGAAAAATCTAGTAGTTTTGCAAGTTTTCCTATTCACCATCTTAGCTTATTGCGATCTCCGTGGTATCTTTTGAGTCACTTTCTTTAATCACCATGCCAACTTATAAAAATTATTGAGATGAGATTCACATAACATTAACCATTTTATTTTATTTTTTGAGACTGAGTCTTGCTCTGTTGCCCAGTCTGGAGTGCAATGGCACAATCTCGGCTCATTGCAACCTCCACCTCCCTGGTACAAGCTATTCTCCTGCCTCCGCTTCCCAAGTGGCTGGGATCACAGTCGTGCACCACCATATATAGCTAATTTTAATATTTTTAGTAGAAACAGAGTTTCACCATCCTGGCCAGGCTGGTCTCGAACTCCTGACCTCAGGGGATCTGCACACCTCCCAAAGTGCTGGGATTATGGGCATGTGTCACTGTGCCTGGCCTATTTTATTTTTTTGGAGATGGAGTCTCACTGTGTTGCCCAGGCAGTGGTGGGATCTCTGCTCACTGCAACCTCTGCCTCCTGGGTTCAAGCGATTCTCCTGCCTCAGTCTCCTGAGTAGCTGGGACTACAGGCGTGTGCCACCATGCCCAGCTAATTTTTTATTTTTGCATTTTTAGTAGAGACTGGGTTTCACCATATTGGCCAGGCTGCTCTCGAACTCCTGATCTCGTGATCCACCCACTCCCAAAGTGCTGAGATTACAGGTGTGAGTCACTGTGCCCGGCCTAAAATTAACCATTTTAAAGTGAACAACTCAGTGGCATTAATACATTTACAATATTGCACAACCACTACCTCTATCTGATTCTAAAACATTTCATTTACTTCAAAGTAACGGATCCCTTATCCATTAGGCGATCTCTCCCCAGTCTCCCCTACCCTCAGCCTCTGGCAAGTGCTATTCTGAGTTATTTTACTATGGATGTATCTATTCTAGATATTCCATATAAATGGAATCATACCATATGTAACCTTTCATATATTACTTCTTTTACTTAGCATAATGTTTTGGAGGTTTTTGAATTACTTATTAACTGCTCTATTTTGTTCTCTCACTTAATAGAAATTCCTGGTTACCCAAACTGTCTGATGAAACGTCAATAAATAATCAACAATATTGACAGAAGTATTTAAACAGCCGTGGTATTCTTAAGGATGGTGATGAACACGTTACATTAAAACTGGGACATTTCATCAAGTAAAAAATGACAAAAAATCTCAAACCAAATTCCTCATTAGCAAGATGCTACCGTCAGACATCTGAAGAAAAAAGCAGACAGAAGTGGGAAAAACTGACCACTGCCGAGGGCCAGCTGTGGAGGCCGTCAGACCCGGGAAGGGTAAATGGGGAAATCACATCCTCCCGTCTGAACACAAAAAACATGGCTGAAGCATAGTCCAGTACAGCCTTACTGCAGTGATCAGGCAAGAAATGTAAAACCCAGTGCTTGAAACCAGGCAGGTGCAGTCCAGACTCGCCCTAACTTCCCCACTGCCAGCCTTAAAATCTTCTAGCCCTGACTTGTTTCGTTCTGTCATGTGGATTGGGTGTTTGTGTGGGTTTTATGAAGGTGATATTTTTAGATGAGAAAAACGAAAAGGTTATGGTAGCACACTTAACCACACAAACACAAAACGTCTACAACAAATGCTATTTTATCTTCACAGGAGAATCATGTATCACCTTGGGGAGGGGATGGGGCTTATCCTCATTTTTCCAGTTTCTCCTCCTCTCCTCCCTTTTTTGCATCTAATAATTGCTTAGAATAAAGGTATGGAAAGTAGATCCCAATTTCAGCCCCGTTCACACGCTGTGCAAACGTGGACAACGTCTGAGCCTGTCACCTCTCAATGGAAAAAGAGGCGATAACGTCCCCTTCAGAGTTATCATGCTCAAAGTGAAGCAATCTTTGTGAAAGGAAAATACACATCCTCGTGGTACGCCAGGTCGGTGTTTACGTCCTCGTCAGTGAACAAGCCGATGTTTAATAAGAAGCACAGCCACTCAACACTTTTCTTGTATTTTTCTCGGCTGTCTTCCTCCAAGGGCTCTAAGGGTCCCAAGCTGTTGTCTGCAACCTAGTCCTGCTACGTCGTGGGGACTGAGTAGGCTGACTCCTCCCCTGTCGCACTTCCAAGATAAAGAGCGCAGTTTAGGTTTGAAACCTGCAGACTCAGTCCCAACCCAACTCGGTAGACACCAGACCGACCAGCGCAACTGCAATCCAGGCTCCGCCCCTCTATGCCCATTGGCTCATTCAATTCACGCAGGAACCAATGGGCGGCGGCGGCGTTGGCTTGAGAAAATTCTATATAGGCGGTAAAGCGGAGACGCAGCCTCCGACCCGAGGCTACGATGAGTACCCCGGCTGTGCCCCGAGACCTGCAGCTGCCCCCGAGTCAGAGGACCCAGAATGCATTCAAAGGTGAGGGCTGCGGTGTCAGGCGCGGGCTAGGCGGTCGGGGCTAGGAGCTACCCTGGCACGCTCCACTCCTTCCCGGCTCTGTGAGAGCCCTGAACGTGGCCTCGGCGTCGGACGCGGGCTGGGCGGTCGGGGCTAGGGGCTGCCCTGGCGCGCTCCACTCCTTCCTGGCTTTGTGAGAGCCCTGAACGCGGCCTCGGCGTCGGGCGCGGTCTGGGCGGTCGGTGCTAGGGGCTGCCCTGGCGCGCTCCACTCCTTCCCAGCTCTGTGAGAACCCTGAACGTGGCCTCGGCCTCGCCCTGCCGCATTCTTGGCCTTGTGGAACGGGTCATAAAAGCAGGACCCGCTGCGTGGTGTTAGTGTGCGGTCGCTGCTGGCTGGGTTGGACACTCCTGTGAGGGAATCCGTTAGGCGAGGGGAAACGTGCGGGGCTCAGGCCGGCACCAGTGTTAGGAGCCCGTTGTTTGTCGGGTGGGGGCGGGGCGGGGGCGGGGCTGCACTGTCGCCCGGACGGACTGCGCCTGCGCGGGGCTCTCCGCCTCCTGGGTCCGTAGCGACTTTTTGCTGGACTGGGGTCGCATCCTGTTGTTTTTTCCAATTTCACAGCTTCTCCTGAGACTTTGGAAACCGAGGGTTGGCTGGGTCATCAAAAGTTATTTTTTTTCTACAGACAGGAAAGCAGAAGGAAGGAATTCTCACCTAACCCCGTTCTGGTATATTAGAACTTTGGAGTCTGGCGCCTCACTTCTAACATTAAACTTCTTAAAGCTTCGCTTTCGAGAGCTGTATGTTGAAAATGATATTCTCCAGATTTTTCACAGACAGTAGAGAATGTGATTCTTTTTTTTTGAGACGGAGTTTCACTCTTGTTACCCAGGCTGGAGTGCAATGGCGCGATTTCGGCTCACCGCAACCTCCACCTCCTGGGTTCAGGCAATTCTCCTGCCTCAGCCTCCTGAGTAGCTGGGATTACAGGCACCCACCACCATGCCCAGCTAATTTTTTTGTATTTTTAGTAGAGACGGGGTTTCACCATGTTCACCAGGATGGTCTCGACCTCTTGACCTCGTGATCCACCCGCCTCGGCCTCCCAAAGTGCTGGGATTACAGGCTTGAGCCACCGCGCCCGGCCCAGAATGTGATTCTTATGCAGAGGGGCTTTGGGGACTGTTATGGTAACAGTCTCTTCTTAGATGATTTCTCAAAGGCAATACTGAATTGGGGAATTTTCTGTTAGAGATGTGACCTCAAGTGGAACCAGGGTTGGAAGTAAACTCTTTATTTAGTCAAAAAAATTTATTTGATGTTATAACTAATACTGACTTGTAACACGTACCTTTTGTTACCTAGAGCAAAGAAAACAAAAACTCCAGGAACATCTGTTGAGAAGAAAAACACTTTTTGCATACAAGCAGGAAAATGAGATGTTATCCAGGTGAGGTCAAGTTTATTTCTTTTCACTTCTGTGCATCTTTTTTTGGTACAACGTCTTCAAAATCTGGTGTCTATTTTACACTTACAGCACATTTCAATTTGGACGATCCATATTTCAAGCACTCAATAGCCACATTTGGCTAGTGGCTACTTTACTGGATGGTCCAACATTAGATCCTCGTTTTCTGCATAAATTAATTCACAATCTAAGCAAAACACAGTTATAAAGCAAAGTATGTGCATAGACCAGATTATCAACTTATGGTTTACACCACACAAAGGTCAGTCTTTCTATTAATTAGCAAAGCTTTTACTCAGTGTATGGGGGAGTTCTTCAGGGAAGAGTTGGGTGGCCCTCCCAGATGCTTACAGATTATTAATTGTAGTCTTAAGCTTCTGTACAAATATTTTTATTATTTTGCAAAAATATTTTAGAGAGTACATAGTTGTAGCAAAAACAAAAACCCATGAAAGTAGATAAAGCGGAAAGGCAAAAGGTCCCCTTACTCCCTAAAGATAACCACTAATTACATCCTCACAGGCTCTTTGCATCTAAGAGTGATAAGGGCCTGGGTTACAGTCCTTAAGTCTGCTACTACAGCTGTGCAACCTCAGGAAAGATACTTGACATCTTTGAGTCTGTTTACATATATTAAAATGGGATAGCAGTAATTGTTTCTTGAGGATTAAATTAGATAGTGAATGCATCATGTTATGCCTGTTATACAGTGAGAACCCAGCAAGTGGTAATATTTTTTAAAGCTCTCTCTGTGGCATTACATTCCGTGAACTGGTTTTTGGAATACTTCATTCTCCTGGTTTCATTAATTTTCTTCCAAAATCATTGCCATCCTCATGGGTCAAAAAAAAAAAGTCTCATTTTTGGCCAGGCACAGTGGCTCATGCCTATAATACCAACATTTTGGTAGGCTGAGGCAGGCAGATCAGGATGTCGAGACCATCCTGGCTAACATGGTGAAACCCCATCTCTACTGAAAATACAAAAAATCAGCCAGGTGTGGTGGCACACACCTGTCGTCTCAGCTACTTGAGAGGCTGAGGCAGGAGAATCGCTTGAACCCAGGAGACAGGTTGCAGTGAGCCGAGATTGCGCCACTGCACTGTAGCCTGGGCAACAAGAGAAAAACTCCATCTCAAAAGAAAAAAAAAAAAAAAAAGCATCACTTTCATCTGCTTTTCTTTATATTAGGTAATTTATTGATATATTCTGCCCCTAAAAAGGCTTGAAACCCTTTCTGATGGGAGAGAGTGGTCAGATTTTGCCACTTCTTAGAAGATAGAGCTGACTAGACCCGGTGATGGTTAAGTATGGGATATAAAAGAAAGAATGGAGTTAAAAGTCCTGAATATTCCTGAGTAAGAGAGGCTAAAGAGACATAACAACTGAATGCAACGCCTGACCTTATACCATATTATATACTGGAAGGAAGAAACAACATAAAAGACATTATTTGGTCAGTTGACAACTAAAGTGTGAACAGTAGGTTAACGTAGTTCATCAAGGTAAATGTAGGTTAAAGTAGTGTATCAAGGTAAATATATTTGATTACTGTGGTTATGTAAGAGAATATTCCTATTTTAAGGAAATATTTAAGAATAAAGGCCATGGTATATACAATTTGTCTTCAGATGTCTCAGGTAGAAAATTATGTATACCAGCTAGGCACGGTGGCTCACTCCTGTAATCCTAGCACTTTGAGAGGCCCAGGTGGGTGGATCACCTGAGGTCAGGAGTTCAATACCAGCCTGGCCATCATGGTGAAACCCCGTCTTTTTTTTTTTTTTATTGCATTTTAGGTTTTGGGGTACATGTGAAGAACATGCAAGATTGTTGCATATGTACACACATGGCAGTGTGATTTGCTGCCTTCCTCCCCTTCACCTATATCTGGCATTTCTTCCCATGCTGTCTCTCCCCAACTCCCCACCCCCCTGCTGTCCCTCCCCTATTTCCCCCCAACAGACCCCAGTGTGTGATGCTCCCCTCCCTGTGTCCATGTGTTCTCATTCTTCCACAACCGCCTATGAGTGAGAACATGTGGTGTTTGATTTTCTGTTCTTGTGTCAGTTTGCTGAGAATGATGGTTTCCACGTTCATCCATGTCCCTACAAAGGACACGAACTCATCGTTTTTGGTGGCTGCATAATATTCTATGGTTTATATGTGCCACATTTTCCCTGTCCAGTCTCTCATGGATGGGCATTTGGGTTGGTTCCAGGTCTTTGCTATTGTAAACAGTGCTGCGATGAACATTCGTGTGCATGTGTCCTTATAGTAGAACGATTTATAATCCTTTGGATACATACCCAGTAATGGGATTACTGAAAACCCCGTCTTTAAAAAAAAAAAAAAAATTATGTATACCGCCCCCACACATATTTAGAGATTGGAAATGATAACGCAAATGGGATAAAAATTTTAACAGTAGGTGGATCCTGAGTAAGGACTGTATAGATATTCTTTGATCTGTTTATATTTTTGCAATTTTGTTTCAGTTTTGGTATTCCAAAATTTTAAAAATAATTTCTAACTTTATGTTAATAAGTGGCTTTAGTTTGGAATAAACCTTTTATCCTTCACAAATTTTTTATTCTTTTTTTTTTTTTTTTTTGGAGACGGAGTTTCACCCATGTTACCCAGGCTGGAGTGCAATGGTGCGATCTCGGCTCACCGCAACCTCCGCCTCCTGGGTTCAGGCAATTCTCCTGCCTCAGCCTCCTGAGTAGCTGGGATTACAGGCATGCACCACCATGCCCAGCTAATTTTTTGTATTTTTAGTAGAGACGGGGTTTCACCATGTTGACCAGGATGGTCTCGATCTCTTGACCTCGTGACCCACCCGCCTCGGCCTCCCAAAGTGCTGGGATTACAGGCTTGAGCCACTGCACCTGGCCAAATCTTTTATTCTTTAAGACAAAAGGGTGATCCTAGGTTTTTGGTTTGGATAAGTATATGGGTGGTGATAACCATATACTGAAATAGGAAGACTGAAGGAGGAGCTGGGGAATTAGGAGTTCTGTTTTGACCATGTTTGAAGTACCAACCAGACATCCAGGCAGTATGCCAAATAGTTGTGTGTCTGAAGTTCAGGGGAGGTGTTGGGACTGGAAGCATACACTCGGGAATTGGTCAGTATACAGATGATATTTATTTAAAAACCTTAGGATGGAGTGAAATTACTAGGGAATAAGTAGAGATAATATGGATTCAGACAGTGGCTCTCTACTGCTTATTTAAATAAGGAACCCAGCAGGGTTGGGGTTTATAATACTCTTCAACATAATAGGAAGAAGAGAAAATTCTAAAACGCTTCTAGTGGCATAAGTACATTTATTCCTTTCAGAAAACAGATGTCAATTTACATGTGTATTAGCACTGAATTATTAAATAAGACAACTCATCTGTGCTGCAGCTTTTCAGAATTAAACAATTATATTTTATAATCTCTAAAGTGTAGGTATCCTGAGACTCATTTCAGATAACCCTTCTTAGGGCAGTTTCATGATAATAAGACAGAATAGGATTAAGTCTTCACATTGGACAGGTGATTAAGATGGGTTCTTCTTGTCATCCTGAGTTTTGTTTTTTTTTACCTAGCAGTTAACTACTAAGAAACCCTGTTAAGCGGCACATTTGGATCTCCCTTCACCATTGTTCAAAATGCATAGTACAGGCCATGTCAAAGTTCTGTTCCTTCTCCAAGCTGACAGAGGAAATATATATGAAAGGCAATCTAACCAAAATTGTTAACTACCAAATTATGTCACATGTAAAATAAACATTTATTTTATTTTTGAGATTGAGTCTGGCTCGTTGCCTAGGCTGGAGAGCAGTGGCGCAATCTCAGCTTACTGAAACCTCTGCCTCCTAGGTTCAGGTGATTCTCCTTCCTCAGCCTTCAGGGTAGCTGGGATTGTAAGTATGTGCCATCATGCCTGGCTTATTTTTATATTTTTATTAGAGAGGGGATTTTGCCATTTTGGCCAGGCTGGTCTCAAACTCCTGACCTCAGGTAATCCACCCGCCTTGGCCACCCAAGGTGCTAGGATTACACACATGACCAACTGCACCCGGCCTCATTTTTTTCACATTTTAACATGATCTCTGAACTTAGGATCTGTCTTAAAATCAATGGCATGTCTAATTCACAGTATTTTTTCCTGTCTTCATTGTATGCAAAATTGTTACAATCACCTGCTAAGAGTTGCTCACAGTCTGCCTTAGCCAGTTTACAACTACAAAAATAAGTTTAGGTCACTTTCTTGAGGAAGGATTTGCTTTGCAATACCACCTAGAAACTGAGGTTCTTTTTTTTGAGACACGGTCTCAGTCTGTCACCCAGCCTCTAGTGCAGCGACAGGATCTTGGCTCACTGCCTCAACTCTCAGGCTCAAGCAATCCTCCCACCTCAGCCTCCCAAGTAGCTGGAACTACAAGCACCCTACACGACACCCAATTAATTTTTTATTTTTTGTAGAGATGGGGTGTCACCATGTTACCCAGGCTGCTCTGGAACTCCTGAGCTCAAGTAATACCCCCGCCTCAGCCTCCCAAAGTGCTGCTATTACAGGCATTAGTCACTGCACCCATCAGTCCATATTCTTTATGTATGCTAATATAAATTAATCTGTGAATGCCATATTGTAAATTTTGGATTACTTTTGTGTGACTCTTACATAAAAATTTTTTCAGCGTAGTACATCTGTTACTAAGTACTTAAAAGTAAACCAAGAAGGTATTGCTTCCTAAAGGTTTTTTGAAGGCTCTTTTGAATGACTTGAGGATGATTTGAAATAAGAATATTAAGTATTTACAAATTCTATGGGCAGAGAGTGTTAAGACTTTTAGAAAATATCTTTAGATTCCTCAGCCATTTGTTTATATTATTAAAAGTTATTGGAAGTTTTGCTTAGGGCTGGGTGTGATGGCTCACACCTGTAATCAGTACTTTGGGAGGCCAAAGTGGGCAGATCACCTCAGGTCAGGAGTTCAAGAGAGCCTAGCCAACATGGTGAAACCCCGTCTCTATTAAAAATACAAAAATTAGCTGGGTAAGGTGGTGTGCACCTGTAATCTCAGCTACTCAAGAGGCTGAGGCAGGAGAATTGCTTGAAACCTGGGAGGCAGAGATTGCAGTGAGCTGAGATCATGCCGTTGCACTCCAGCCTGGGTTCCAGAGCAAGACTCCATCTCAAAAAAAAAAAAGGTTTGCTTAGGAAAAATATCACAGGTCTTTCTTAAATTTAAAATTAATAAGTCAGTTAATTGTTAACATTGCCCTCTTCTCCATCCCCAAATGGAAGCCTCCTTGGTACAGGATTGATTGATTAATCCTTTTGTTTGTTTGTTTTGAAGTAGTAGAGGTCAGAGAGCTGGGACATCTGAGGACCAAGTTCAAGAAGGGACTAAAGTGCTGAAACTTAAAACAAAAATGGTAAGATGTGGACATAGCCTACTTAAACTGTCCCTTTTCCGTTTTGCCTTTCATAAACACTTGTCTTAAATAATTCTTTTAGGCTGATAAAGAAAATGTGAAGAGACCTGCAGGGAGCAAAAATAGTACAATAGTGGGGAGAAATTGTATTCCTTTAAAACCTTCAAATGAACTAACCAATTCAACTATAGTAATTGACACACATAAACCTAAGGATAGTAATGAAACTCTGCAGTTGTTACTAACTGAAGATGATCCCCAAAGTCAACATATGACATTAAGCCAGGCATTTCACCTTAAAAACAATAGTGAAAAGAAACGGATAACTGCAGAAAAACTAAAGCAAGATGCTAACATGCCCAAGAAACCTGTACTTGGATCTTATCGTGGCCAGATTGTTCAGTCTAAGGTTAATTCATTTAGAAAACCTCTACAAGTCAAAGAGGAGAGTTCTGCAGCAACAAAGAAACTTTCAACCACTGTCCCTAAAGCCACAAAGCCTCAGCCTGTAAACACCAGCAGTGTACCAGTGAAAAGTAATAGATCCTCAAGTATGACTGCCACCACGAAATATGTAAGCACTACATCTCAAAACACACAACTTGTGCGACGTCCAATTAGAAGTCATCACAGTAATACCCAGGACACTGTGAAACAAGGCATCAGTAGAACCTCTGCCCATGTTACAGTCTGGAAAGTGCCTCGTGAAAAAGAACTGTTAGAATCAAAAACAGCTTTACCTAGTGTCAAAACAAGTTCTTGTCAAGACATAATTAGAAGTAAGGCACTGTTGAGAAGCATAGGAACTGAAGTTGTGGCTAGGCCTGCTTCATTGTCTAATGACAAACTGATAGAAAAGTCGAAGCCCATTGACCAGCGAAGACATACTATAGGAAAAGCAACTGTTGGTAGATCAGCTTATCCCAAAGAAACCGCAGAAGAGAGAAAGTAAGTAGATGTAATTATCTTTATTGTATTACCTTAGTTTTCAGTAAAATGCTGTTTGTATATTTGGCTTATAATTTCATTGAGTGCATTAGGATTTTCCTTTTTTTTTTTTTTTTTTTTTTTTTTTTTTGGTGAGACAGAGTCTTGCTCTGTTGCCCAGGATAGAGTGCAGTGGCAGAATCTTGACTCACTGCAGCCTCCACTTTCCAGGTTCAAGTGATTCTCCTGTCTCAGCTAACCGAGTAGCTGGTACCACAGGTGCGTACCACCACACCCAGCTAATTTTTGTATTTTTATTAGAGTTGAGGTTTCACCATATTGGCCAGGCTGGTCTCGAATTCCTGACCTTGAGCTCTGCCCGCCTCAGCCTCCCAAAGTGCTGGGATTACAGGCATGAGCCACCATGCCTGGCCTAGAATTTTCTTTCATGGTTTCTCTTCTGTCATATGCAGGCAGATTTATGTTGTGGAACATTATGACTAATAAGTTTTTGTGTTTGAATATGTTTTATTAGATTGCTTTTTAAAAATCTAAAGTAAATGCTTAACAATAATTGGGAAATATTTTATAATCTCTCAAAAAAAATGCATTCATTGAGTCTTTGAGCACACTTGACCTTGATATGTTTACTATTTCTTCAAGCTTGTGAACTGTGTACATGTTGCTAGAGTAAGATTACTTTAAAATAATGACTTTTTTATTTTTTAACTTTTCCTCTATTTAACAGACTTCTCTCAGCGATTTCAAAGTAATCTTTATATCTGCTTCTAACTATAGAGCTCGTCTGAGTGAGTGGAAAGCTGGCAAGGGAAGAGTGCTAAAAAGGCCTCCGAACTCAGTAGTTATTCAGCATGAGCCTGAAGAACAAAAAGAAAAACCAGTTGGGTCTTTTTGGACTACCATGGCAGAAGAAGATGAACAAAGATTATTTACTGAAAAAGTAAACAACACATTTTCTGAATGCCTGAACTTGATTAATGAGGTAGAGTCTATATTTGCCTAGCATTTTATAGTTTGCAAATTACCTTCATAAACATTATTTTATTAAATTTTATCATCAGTCTTTTTGACTCGGTGATGTTGGTGATACTATGTTGCCTTGACATGAACTGTGATTATTTTAAGTTATTTAATTGTGAGATATACTGCTTCATTCATTAGTTGTGAGATTATTAGCCTTTAATTGACTATATTTTTGCATTGAGTTCATATAAATACACAGGTATTTATCCAAAATGCTTGGGACCAGAAGTAATTGAAAATTTTTTTGTGGGATTTTAGAATATTTGCGTATATGTAATGAGATATCTTGGGGATGGAACCCAAGTCTAAACACGAAATTCATTTATGTTTTGTTTGTGTATTTGTTTGCTTTTGAGACAGTCTTACTCTGGAGTGAGTAAGACCACCCTAGCTGGAGTGAAGGGGGCTATCTCAGCTCACTGTAACTGCCACCTCCAGGGTTGAAGCCATTCTCCTGCCTCACCCTCCGAAGAAGCTGTGATTATAGGCATGTGCTACATGCCTGGCACATTTTTTGTATTTTTAGTAGAGACCGGGTTTCACCATGTTGGCTAGGCTGATCTCAAACTACTGGCCTCATATGATCCACCCACCTCAGCCTCCCAAAGTGCTGGATTACAGGCTTGAGCCACTGTGCTCGGCCTTATTTATGTTTTATATATAGCTTATACATGCAGCCTAAAGATACAATATTTTTTATAATTTTGTACATGAAGCAAAATTTGTTTATATTGAACCATCAGAAAGCAAAGGTGTCACTGTGTCAGCCACCCATGGGACAGTCTGGTTGTCTGGCATCACCATGATTCCTTACTCTGAATTTCTGTGCTACTAATAAGCAATTATTTTCTTACACTTATTCACACATAAGTATGTCACAATTTATAAAAAACAACTGCATTAATACAGTGAAAAATATGTTCAGAGTAACTGAGCAGCACAGGAGAATCAGAATACCTGTATCAGCTGTTAGACAACAGCAACAACAAACAGCAGCACATTATCAACCTCCATCTATGATGCTGCGTTTAAGAGGTATTTTATACTGTGTTTTACTTTTTTAGGTGAGAAGAAACATCAGAAGCAATTGAGGAAACAGGCAGTGGGTCCTCTAGGGATAAGGAGGCATTCTGCTGGATGGCTTTTTAAGATGTTACTTCAAGTCATCTGCCTCATTAGCAGTGGTTTTTGTCTTAGAAGTTTCTCCTTGATTTTATAAGGGACACGATTTCTTGTTCTTTTCTGAATAAATGCTGCTCTAGTCCTTTAATAAGCCTATCACATATTTTCACCTATAGGTACATTTTCGGTGGTGTTAATGATGGTCATCTTCATTATGCTGATGATACTCAAAGTTTTGCATTTTAGGTTTTGGATTTTCCAATTAGGGATACTTAACCTGTATCAAAGGGATAATTAGGTTTTTTTTTTTACTGAATTACAAATATTTGAGTCCTCTGAGATAATTATGTAATACACTGAGGTGATATTTACTTATTGCTTCTAATATTTTGTTTCTTACATCTATTCATTATATTTACACATTATTTTTTACATTCATTCCACATTTTACCAAAGACTAGCAACACAAATATTGTGTGAGTCATTATTATCACAGATTAAATTCAAGTTACCTAAAATACTCTTAAACAAAATCCCATTCATCTGGCCAGGTGCGGTGGCTCAAGCCTGTAATCCCAGCACTTTGGGAGGCTGAGGTGGGTAGATCATCCGAGGTCAGGAATTTGAGACCAGCCTGGACAACATGGTGAAATTCTGTCTCTACTAAAAATACAAAAATTAGCCTGGTGTGGTGGTCGGTGCCTGTAATCTCAGCTACTTGAGAGGCTGAGGCAGGAGAATTGCTTGAACCTGGGAGGTGGACATTGCAGTGAACTGAGATCATGCCATTGTACTCTAGCCTGGGCAACAAGAGCAAAACTTCGTCTCAAAAAAAAAAAAAAAGGAAATTCCATTCATCTAAGGCAACATCATCATGGTTTTGAATTTATTGCAGAATTTTGCTATTTGGACCAAAATCTTGTGGAGTGTAATAATCAGCTCCAGAATACTGTCTTTGTTTCCTGACTGCTCTTTAATCTTGTTTTGGTCACGTACTGGTGTGTAAGGTCCATACAAAAATTAAATTCAAAGTATGATTTCAAACCTGAACCTGACTCTACTCTTCATGAGCCTCTTTCAACTTTTTGTGGTTCTGACCACCAGTGAAAGTTACAATCAGAAAAACTCTGATTCTCTAATAGGAAAGAATCAGAGTTTATTTCTGCTCAGTTGAAGTTTTTTCTTTTGATACTATAAACTTTTTCTGCCCTACTATTTAACTATATGTAACTGACATAAACCATTATGGATTCATTTTAATCTTAATATCAAAACCCAGCAAAGACAATTAAGAGAAAAAAATTCCACAGGGCTATTCTCACTCATAAGTATTTGGTTGAAGGTATTAGCAACAAATGGAATCCCACAATATAAGGATAAAATCAACACCAAGTAAGTGTTCATTTTGTACTAATAAATGTCTCAACTAATATTTCATTTTTTGCTTTACGCTTATGGCTATCTTTATCATTGATCTTGACTATCATAGGTTCAATTATTGTTCATAGTTTGTAGGTTAAAAAATATCACACACATTATTTCTTGCTCTTTTAGGGATGTCCAAAAGAAGGTATACTGGTCACAGTTAATGACCTGATTAAAAATATTCCAGATGCCAAAAAGCTTGTTAAATATTGGATATGTCTTTTACGTATGGAACCAATCACAAGTCCTGTTGAAAATATTATTGCAATCTATGAGAAAGCCATTCTGGCAGGGGCTCAGGTAAGATAAAAAGTTGTTTATCTTTACTATTACAGTGTAGTAGACAGTTCAGAATTAATTTGAAACACATCACAACATAACTTGAGAAAGTTGTGGGCATATATGTAGTATTAGTAAGTGTTTGAAGGCCACAAGGATTGCATTATAAAAGCTTTTATGGCCTTCTGAGTCTTTCATTCTTGTGCTAGGAATAATCTGACTTTAGAAAATGGATGTAAGCTGAAATGTACATTTAATGAAACTTTTTGCATGAAATATTTTAGCATATTATTGTATGCATTTCCTGGTTGGAAATTTACTGGGAGACTGAATCTAACATTAAAATTTCTTTATTGAATATAAAGCAAAAGAAATTAAATTAGCCTTCTAAATGTTATCAAGCTCTTATGTTTTTCTGAGAACTCTTTCACTTTAAGAGTAAACCCGACTATATATTTATAGTCAGGTTTAAAATATATAGAGAGAGTGAGTCAGGTTTACTATTATAGTGTATATTATTAGTGTATAATATATACACTATATATATTGGTCCTTTGGCATATAGAAAACGGCAATAAACCAGTTTCTCTAACGTTACCTCCCTAGTGGCTTGATACGATAGTCCTATCTCCTCTAGCCTATTGATACACAAAGCTTTGGGTATACAATAAATCATTTCTCGAGCTTTTTGTTTGGTTGCGATTTTTTGTTTTTATGGTTAAATGTTCCTAAAATATATTTCCTTTTGACCAGATTTCTCAGAAACACATTCTTGGATATTGTTTATATAGATAATTTTTTTAAACTCCTTTTTAAGAAAGGTCTGTTCACTTTAGTCTCAACAAAATCAACAAATGCTATTTGACTTTTCAGTTAAGTAAAAAATCAGATATGCAGCAGATAGTCTGTCAGTGGCTATCATATGTGAAACTCTTTCCAGAAGGGTAATTATATTTGACAGAATGCTACCTGGTAGGGAGTGTTAGGCCCTACTATGTTGCATCAGAAGGGACGTTACTTAAGGCAACTTAGGACATTGTAGCAAGGATGCAAAACTGGAACCAAGGCTCACACAGAAAGCATAAAGTAAACAGAAAGATGTAACACCAGAGGAGAAGCTGCTGGAAAACAAGAATCAAAATTAGCCAAGATGGCTGGACACAGTAGTGCGTGCCTATAGTCCCAACTACAAGGTGGAAGGATTCCCTAAGCCCAGGAATTTGAGTCCAGCCTGGGCAACATAAACTCCATCTCTTAAAATAAAATTAGTGGCCAGGCATGGTGGTTCATGCCTGTAATCCCAGCACATTGGGAGGCCAAGGCAGGAGTCCAAGAGTTCGTGACCAAGATGATGAGACTTCATCTCATCATCTTAAGTTAGCCAAGCATGGTGGTAGATAACCTGTGGTCACAGCTGTACTGGAAGCTAAGGTGGGAGAATTGCTTGAGCTCTGGTGTTCAAGACTAGTGAGCCATGATCATGCCACTGCATTCCATCCTGTGTTAGCTGAGCAACACCTCTCTCAAAAAATAAAAATAAGCCAAAAAAACTGAAAGCAGGATAGCTGAGTAATTCAGGACTAGCTTCTGGAACTGAGGCTGTGAACCATACCTTTTCTAATCTTGAATGTGTTGGATGGAACATAGTAAATGCTTATAATACCTGGTAAATAATGGGCACTTAGTAAGTCTGACTGAATGAAATATGGTGAGGTAATCAACCTTAAGCTGTTAAGAGATACATTTCATAGCATATGAAACAAAAGTATAACCATAGACTCAATTGTAAGAGAAAAGCAGCAAGGCTTAATTAAGTAAAATTATGGGGAAATTTTCAAACATGAAATTCTCTTTCAAGTTCATTTTTAGTCTATACATTAGAAAAGACAGCCATTTTTCAATCTTAATTAGTGGTCTGAGAGGCATGGTTTAAGAGCTACTGCCTTACTTTAAAATACAGTATGAAATTTTAATCACTGACTTAATATTTTCAACTTGGATACCTAGTTCATGTCAGAGAAAATAAAACTTACATGGGTCTGCTTTCTTCATTAAAAAAAAATTAAGCCTATTGAAGAGATGCGACACACAATTGTAGATATTCTAACAATGAAGAGTCAAGAAAAAGTTAATTTGGGTAAGTTTTAGTTCTTTTATTTCCTTCAAGTGAATTGTAGGGCTGTTTTTTTTTTTTTTTTTTTTTTTAAACTTTTAAGATCAGGAGTACATGTACAGGGTGTGGAGGTTCGTTACATAGGTAAATGTGTCATGGGGATTTGTGTACAGATTATTTCATCGCCCAGGTATTAAACCTAGTATCCATTAGTTATTTTTTCTGATTTCCTCCCTCCTCCCACCCTCCACCCTCCCTTGTGCCCCCGTGTGCGTTGTTCTCTAGGTGTCCATGTGTTCTCATCACTTAACTCTCACATGCAGTATTTAGTTTTCTGTTCCTCTGTTAGTTTGCTAAGGATAATGGGCCTCCAGCCATGTCCCTGCAAAGGACATGATCTCATTCCTTTTTATGGCACGTAGTATTTCATGGTGTATATGTACCATATTTTTTTATCCACTCTATCACTGATGGGCATTTGGATTAATTCTATGTCTTTGCTACTGTGAATAGTGCTGCAGTAAACATACATGTTCATGTGTCTTCATAATAGAATGATTTATATTGCTTTGGGTATATACCTAGTAATGGGATTGCTGGGTTGAAGATTTTTCTGTCTCTAGGTCTTTGAGGAATCGCCACACTGACTTCCACAGTGGTTGAACTAATTTCCCACCAACAATGTAAAACACATTGCGCATTCCTTTTTTTCCACAACCCTGCCAGCATCTGTTTTTTTTCCTGTTTTCTTTTTCTTTTTCTTTTTCTTTTTTTTGAGACGGAGTCTTGCTCTGTAGCCCAGGCTGGAGTGCAGTGGTGCAATTTTGGCTCACTGCAACCTCTGCCTCCTGGTCCTGGTTCAAGCAGTTCTCCTGTCTCAGCCTTCTGAGTAGTTGGGATTACAGGAATGTGCCACTATACCCAGCTAATTTTTTCATTTTTAGCAGAGATGGAGTTTCACCATGTTGGTCAGGCTAGTTTTGAACTCCTGACCTCATGTTCCGCCCACCTCAACCTCCCAAAATGTTAGGATTACAGGCGTGAGCCACCATGCTCAGCCATTTTTTGACTTTTTAAGGATAGCCATTCTGACTAGTGTGAAACGGTATCTCGTTGTAGGTTTACTATTTCTTTGCTAAATTAGTTTTTGTTTTATCTTTTTTAACTTTTAATATATGTAGGTTGTTTCTTTCCTTATACTTGTGTTGACCTATCTCTGAGATAAAATGGCTTTATGTAGTATACAGAATTTTTAATTAGGCGATCTGGCTCAATATTTAGATTTGTCACTGAATGTCTATAAAAGTTGTGTTGTCTCCAGGCTTTAATTTTTTGCCTTAAAATTGAGGTAGTTTGACTAGATCTGTAGACTTTTCACTTGTTAAATTCTGTGATCTTTGTGTTGTCTAGAAAAGCTCATTCAAGAATTCTCTTTGTTGGGGATAGTAGATGGAGATAGGAGATTCATTAGTTCTCAGTCATCAAATGTGTAAACATTTTTAGATTTAGATAAAGTTTATGCCAGTTGATATGACTTTAGGCCAAAAATACCCTTTCATCTGTAAAATAGGGATTTTGGGGGACCATTGAATGAAATAATGTTTATAAAGTATCATAGTATATAACACATAGTAAATTTATTAAACTGTAGCCATTAATGTTAATTAACTTTAGAAAAACTGTTTCCAGCTGGTGGAGGTGGCTCATGTCTGTAATCCCAGCACTTTGGGAGGCTGAGGTGAGCGGATCACAAGGTCAGGAGATCAAAACCATCCTGGCCAACGTGGTGAAACCCCATCTCTACTAAAAATACACACACAAACACACACAAATTAGCTGGGCATGGTGGCACACAACTGCAGTTGTAGCTACTCAGGAGGCTGAGGTAGAATTGCTTGAACCCAAGAGGCAGAGGCTGCAGTGAGCCAAGATCGCACCACTACACTCCAGCCTGAGCAACAGAGTGAGACTCCGTCTCAAAAAAAAAAAAAAAAAGGAAAAAAAAGTGGTTTCCAATTATTTACTATACCTGTATATTACATAGTCAGCAAATATTTGAGTGCATATTGTATGCAATTGCCTATATATCTAGTTATTTTCTTTTGATTACTTTTAACAAGAGTCAGTTTGAAGTTTTTTTTGTTTTTTTTTTTTTTTTTTTTTGAGACGGCGTCCTGTGTCACTCAGGCTGGAGTGCAATGGTGTGGTCTCGGCTCACTGCAGCCTCCGCGTCCCAGGTTCAAGCCTCAGCCTACAGGCAATGTGCCACCATGCCCGGCTAATTTTGTATTTTTAGTAGAGATGGGGTTTCACCCTGTTGGTCAGGCTGGTCTTGAACTCCTGACCTTAGGTGATTTGCCCACCTTGTCCTCCCAAAATGTAGGGATAACAGGCATCAGCCACCGTGCCAACAGTTTGAACTTTTAAAGTCTTCTGACGTGCTGCCAGATTGCTTTCCAGAACAGTATTAGTACCCCTACTTGTAGTATGCAAAATGAATTTAAGATGTAGAGATCTAGGTTGAAGGGCTAAACCTTAAAAAAAGAAGAGCATACTCAAATTCTAAATTAAGTATGTTATATAAGTTTTTTATTACATGTATTAGCAAAAAAAAAAAAAAAAACCTGTTCACTGGGGTTAATATGCTAATGGCTGTGCTTATTACTTTGCTAATGGCTGTGTTGGAGGTCATGCTTCTGTTGGTAGCATGCTTAGTTATAAGGATTTATTTCAATTTATGGTGACTGTTAATATGCACCAGGGGAACCTATGAAAGATCTATATGATCTGATCTTACTAATAGTATTTAATGAAGGAGCTTGAGAAGCAGGGAGAGAAGGGGACACCGAGGAAAGACTAGTATACCACACAAAAAAAAAAGGAGGAGAAAATTTTAAGAATAATTCAGTCCTGTCTCTTATTCACAAACACAGTGAAGTGGAAATTCATATTTCATAAAAAGAGCTTCTCTCATAATTCCATCTCTGGAGATGTGTGGAAAGATAAAAGCAATATTTAATCTGATTAAATTACTGTTCCTATCTTACAGAATAATACTAGTTGGTGTTTTCTAGCAGGTATAATATTTTATTAGTCTTTAGATGGGGGAAGGAGCTATCCATAAACTCTTGGCTTTCTGAAATGTATAATTGTAAGTTCTGAATATAAAACCAATTTCACAAGTCAGTTATTTGTAAACAGCAAAAGAACATAAGTGGTCGAAGTAGTTCAGGAGAGGGTTTAAAAAAAAGGCTGGTCACTGTGGCTCACGCCTGTAATCTCAGTACTTTGGGAGGCTGAGGCAGGTGGGTCACCTGAGGTTAGGAATTCAAACCATGCTGATCAACATGAAGAAACCCCATCTCTACTAAAAATACAAAAAAATTAGCTGGGTGTAGTGGCGCATGCCTGTAATCTCAGCTACTCAGGAGGCTGAAGCAGGAGAATCGCTTGAACCCAGGAGGTGTAGATTGCAGTGATCTGAGATCTCGCCATTGCACTTCAGCCTAGGCAACAAGATCGAGACTCCGTCTCAAAAGAAAGACAAATAATAAGAGACAAGCACCACTTGGATATCTCACAGCTACCTCAAACACAAATAGCCAAACTTGAATACATAATTTCCCCCTAAACCTGATTCTTCTTTTAGTTCTCTGTCTTAATGAATGAATGAATTCTCTGTCTTAATGAATTCCAAGTCAGAATCTTGGTGTGATTGTTTACTCCCTCTTTCTTTTCCAGTTCCCATCACTTTTCCCCAGCTAAACAAATTCATTTTAACTTCCTAAGTGTCTCTTAAGATCCATCTACATCATTCCATCCTTACTCTCCTTGCTGTCTATATTCAAGATGACTTATACTTTTACTCTGCTCTTGCCTCATTCCAATCCATTCTCAACACTGGAACCAAAATGCTCTGTCATGTATCTGCATGTTACTGAGTCTAGTCTCTTTTCTTTCCCTCCCTACATCCTTGAATTTCTTTCTTTTTTTTTTTTTTTTCCCATTTCCTGAAAGGGGTTATACTGTCTTTCCCTCCTCTTTGCTCTTGCCTCATTCCAATCTGTTCTCAACACGCAACCAAAATATTCTGTCATGCATCTGCATAAATTCCTGAGTCTAGCCTCTTCTGTTTCCCTCTCCACTACGTCCCTGAATTTTTTTTTGTCATTTCCTGAAAGAGGTTATACTCTCTTTTCCCTCCATGTCTCTCCAAGACAGTCTTCTGCTTAAGTTCTACTTATCCTTTAGATGTCAACTCAGATGTCACCTCCTTGGAGTAGCCTTCCCTGATGATTTCCCTGATGTACCATTCCCTCTCCTCTCAACCTAGGTTTAGTGCACCTGTTTTGTGCTCCCTGTTTTTTCCCTATGCAATATTTGATGCATTTGATTGCTTACTATTTAGTTGTTTGTCCTGTCTTTTGCATTATGTAAACTCAATATACAAGAACAGTGTCTAATGTTTGTGACCACCGAGTCTTCTGTGCTAATGGAATGTCTGGCATGTATTTGGCACTTAAATATTTGTTGAATTAATCTATGTTCTTGTTTTTCAGTTTCCACTTACTAAAAACTTGGTCACTATCATGCAACTAAAATTTCTCTTAGTAAAAATTTTTAATAATTGTCTTATAATTAAATCTAGAGGTTTTTTTCAGCTGAATGAATTTATCAGGATGTCTCACAAGTATTTCTAGCCTAACATGTTTTATTTTTAAATCTTTGACTGCCCTTACGTTATCCCATACCCAAGATCCCATTGTCCCAAAAAAAGAAAAGAAAAAGCCTTCCTTTGGCATTTATAACTCTTAAGCAAGAAATTTTAGACAAGATGCTCCTAATATATATGCACACTCATTCCCACACAGTCATGCCTTCATTTTTTTTTTTGTTTTTTTTTTTTAGACGGAGTTTCGCTCTTGTTACCCAGGCTGGAGTGCAATGGCGTGATCTCGGCTCACCACAATCTCCGTCTCCTGGGTTCAGGCAATTCTCCTGCCTCAGCCTCCTGAGTAGCTGGGATTACAGGCACGCGCCACCATGCCCAGCTAATTTTTTTTGTGTGTGTGTTTTTTAGTAGAGACAGGATTTCACCGTGTTGACCAGGATGGTCTCGATCTCTTGACCTCATGATCCACCCGCCTCGGCCTCCCAAAGTTCTGGGATTACAGGCGTGAGCCACCGCACACGGCCGCCTTCATTTGTTAATAAGTTCTGACTCGGGTCGATATGGTGGCTCATGCCTATAATCCCAACACCAGAAGGCCAAGGTGGAAGAATCGCTTGAGGTCAAAAATTCGAGATCAGCCTTGGCAACATAGTGAGACCCTATCTGTACAAAAAATTTAAATATTAGCTGGGCATGGTGGCGTACACCTGTAGTTTCAGCTACTTGGGAGGCTTTGGCAGGAGGATCACTTGAACCTGAGAAGTTGAGGCTGCAGTCATATATGATTGTGCTACTGTACTCCATCCTGGGTGACAACAGAATGACAGGCACCCTGTCTCTTAAAAAAAGGTCCTTACTCAGAAATATTTCTCAAATTGGACCCTTCCTTCCTATCCAACCTCTTATTAACTTCCTTAGCCTATTACAACAACTTCGTCTTCTTTCCCTCCCAGATTGTTACTTTTCATTCTCTGTCATTCTAGACAATCCTTTACATTGACCAAATTTAATTAGATCTGTCTCTGATCAATTTTTTTTTTTTTTTACCAAACTTCTTTCATATAAAGCTCATTACAGTCCAGCTCTTGCTTACCTATCTGAGCTCAGTACCGCCCACTCCCACTCCTCCCTTGCCCCTTACCCTATATTCTAAACACACTGGCTCTTTAATGTTATTTTAATAGACCATTTTCTTTGATGTGCCTAGGAAGGTTGTCTTCTTTGGTCTTGGTCAATTACTCATTTTTCAAGACCCAGTCTAAATGTCACTTGTGAAGCATTCCCTAACCATCTCCCTGTACCACAAGCAAAGTTAGTTGTTCCTTTTTGTGGGTTTTAATAGTCCTTTGTTCTTATTACATATATAGCATTTATCTCATTTTATAATAGTAAATGTTTGTTACATAGTTGGCAACGGTTTGTTATATAGTTGGCTGAGGAAAAGGAATGGTTCGGTGATGGCAGTTGTGTTCTTTTATTTTGAAAATTTGGCCAACTAGGAATAACTTTAATGTCTTCTGATTTTGTTCTTAAAATTCAGCCAAAAGCTTAATCTAATAAATGTATTTTCTATAGAAGAAAATACGGAGAAGGCTTGTGCAACCAAGGAATTAGTCACAGAAGTCAGTATTGAAGATACAGGTAGTGATGTAGAGCCAGAAAAACCGGAAATGGAGAGTAAACATCATAGAAATGTCCTATTGCAAGACTGTGAAAAGGAGCAAGACAGCAAAACGAAAGATCCAACCCATGATATTAAAACCCCCAATACAGAAATGAGGACAAGTTCCTTAATTAAATATAATGTGTCTACTACGCCATACTTGCAAAGGTAAACATTTAAAATGTAATGTACTATGATTTTTTTTTGATGCTTGGGGATAATAAATATGGCATGTAAAAATCTTTGAGATACCTTCAGATTACAGCTACCATTTGTTAACATAGAAAAGTTTTCAGGCGGGGCATGGTGGCTCATGCATTTAATTTCAGCACTTTGGGAGGCCGAGACAGGCAGATCACTTGAGCCCAGGAGTTCACGACTATCTTGGGCAACATGGCAAAACCCTGTCTTTACAAAAAATTGGCTGGGCTAGGTGGTGTGCGCCTGTAGTCCCTGCTACCTGGGAGGCTGAGGTGGGAGGATCACTTGAGCCTGGGAGGCAGGGGTGGCAGTGAGCCAAAATCATGCCACTGTACTCCAGTCTGGGTGACGGAGCAAGACCCTGTCTCAAAACAATAAAAAAGTTTTCAAACAAATAGAATGTCATTGGGACATTTCACCTTTTAAATACTATGTTTACTTTCCGTAAATATTGCCATTTTGAAAAAGAAAACTTTTATAAGATTTTACTTTAACCTGTGGTTATTAATAACAGTAGGTTTTGGCATTCAGGAGTTAGCCAATTCTAGATACTCAAGTATCTACTGTGTACAAGCTGTAATGACAAATTGAGAAAAGGATAAGTTTCTCACTTCAATGAGCTTGTACCTCTCTAAAAGACAATTACATGCTTATAACATACAAGCTATATGGTATGGTATGGTACATATCATGAAAGTACAGATTAAAAACATTAACATGTTTTTGAACTCTGAGAATATTGTTTTAATTTTCAGTATGAAAAAGAAGGTGCAGTTTGATGAAACAAATTCTGCATTTAAGGAGCTGAAGTTTATAACACCAGTGAGACGTTCTCAACGTCTTCAAGAGAAAACCTCTAAATTGCCAGATATGTTAAAAGATCATTATCCTTGTGTGTCTTCATTAGAACAGCTAACGGAGTTGGGAAGACAAACTGAAGCTTTTGTATGCCGCCCTAATGCAGCACTGTGCCGGATGTACTCTGAGGATTAAATGACAGAAGAGAACTAAAGCTCTGATAGGGAATTGGGTTTTTATGATTTGTGGGGTGTTTTGTTTGGAGTAGCTTTATATTGCCCTTAGGACTGAAGTTGGCCAAGTACCTATGTATCTTAAGTATTCATGGCAATGAGCTTCTTTACTAACATTCATGTTATGGCCAGAGTTGTCCTCTGCATTAGAAAGCTAATCCTGCTGTTTGAATCTCAACTGACTGAGTTTTTTCTTTTAAGATAGGTAAATTTTGTCAGCTAGTTTACTATGTTCCTTGAATATAAATAGGTTAAAATACTAGGCTGTTCACTTTACTAACTATAAGTACAGTAATGATACATCATTAGAAAATGAGTTATTCCAGTTAAAATGTGTATGTTTGCATTGACATGTTTTTAAAAGTTATGATCTCCCTACCATTAAACAGAATAATTTTTGGGGGGGCTTTCTTGGATTAGTATGAAAGTTAAAAATTGTATAGAATGACTCACTTTGAATATTAAGACACAGGAGGTTTAGCTTGCTTTCTCACCAAATTCATGTTACCCAGACTTGTGTTCTGTTGTCCCTTGGACTGCCTATTGATTGATGAAAGTGTCTGCACTGTCTCTCTTCGTCAGTGGCAGTCTGTGGTCTCATGGCATCTTTTGATTATAACTGAGGTCACCAGGAAGGGTGCCTAATTAACCCCATTTTAAGAGAAGATACTTTGTTATAAGAAAGAAAAGATGCCAGATTTATTGGTTTAACTTTTGTAACTTCACTTGGTAGTTTTTAAACAATTAGAATGGAGTAGGGAAAGAATACATCATACTGGATAAATGTCATTCTAGTTTAGAAAGCATTTTGTCATTCTAGTTTAGAAAGCATTTCTAAAATACTTGATAGTTACACATTTTTCTCTCCACACATAAATACCACCACTAAAATTGTAAGTTTCTAAACTAATACTTACATGGCACACATCATCTATCAATTCTATGGTTTCAAATAAGTGACTTTTTAATTGTAAAAGATTAGTTTAAAAACTATATGAATGTGGTTGAAGATCTCATGCTTAGTCATTTTTATGTTTATTCCATTTATGTATCTTTTTTTCTATTGACTTCTCATGTTCTAGAGAGTAAGGTTTTTATTCCGTGTACCTGATATGTATACAATAAAAATAACCGTATAATGATTTCATGAAGTTTATTTCAACAAATACTTGATGAAATGCAGTTTAACTACAGGGAATGAATTTTAGCTTTGCTTTTGAAATACATTGTAAGATTTGACTTGAGGTTTTTGACACTTTGCTTAATAGTATATTTTCTCTTCAAAAATCATCAGTCTACTTATATAAACTTTTCCTAGTTTTTTTCACTTTAACAAAAACGATCACTATGCCCTTTGGTTGTTTTTCATACTTTGAATGAAGTCAAGCTTTGATACACTCTCAGCTTTTTAATATCCATACCATATAATTCATTTGTCTGTATAGCATAGCTTGAAATGTCTCTCTGAAAGAGAACTCAAGATGCAAACTTTATGTTTGGACAAGTTTTTAGTTTTAGTTTTTGTTTTTTTTTTCTCCTTTTACTGAGGGAAAATCTGTCTCTAAATGGTCCTAGTTCTAACATTCAACCAGAGGTCTAACTCCTTTTCTGATGCTTAAGGACAGCTATTACATGTCTCCCCTAGGTTTGTTCCAAACTAAATATGTCCAAGGATGTGATACTGTGCATAAGCATCCAACAGAAATGTAGCAGGGACCTCTCTCACGGGCCTGCTTGGATCTTCCCATGCATACTAATAAAAAATCTTGAGTCTCTTCAAGGGAAAATCCAGGTACCTTAGCTGGCCTCAAAAAAGTAAATGAGCAGCCTGGAATAAGGACACAATGTTTAGTTCCCTATAAAAATGAAAGATCACATGTTGAGTTTTTTAGGAACCCAGATTCATGCCAGATGAAAAATCCCACCCACTGTCATGTGGACCTAAGATAAGGGGAAACAGGACTAAACCCTTACCACCATTCTTTGTTCTAGATTTCTTCTTAAGGGGCCTAGACAGAATCATGCCTACAAGCAAAACCTTAACATTCCTTTCTGCTGACCCTAAGTTTTTATAAAAAGCCCTACTTTAACCATTGCAAAGCTCTGAATCTACCTATAACCTGTAAGCCCCTGCTTCAAGATACTTACCTTTTTGGCTCAAACCAATTATAACCTCCATGTATTGATTTATGATTTTGCCTGTAACTTCCACTTTCCTAAAGTGTACCCCTGCCATTAAAAACCCTTGCTTGTAAGCCATAAGGAAGCTTGGGTCCCTTTTTTTCCTTTTTAGACAGAGCCTTGCTCTTGTTTCCCAGGCTGGAGTGCAGTGGCACGATCACGGCTCACTGCAACCTCTGCCACTTGGGTTCAAGCAATTTTCCTGCCTCAGCTTCCTGAGTAACTGGATTACAGGTGCCTGCCACCATGGCCAGCTAATTTTTGCAGTTTTAGTAGAGATGGGATTTCACCATGTTGGCCAGACTGGTCTCAAACTCCTATCCTCAGGTAATCGGCCTCCCAAAGTGCTGGGATTACAGGCGTGAGCCACCAAGCCTGGTCTAGGAAGCTTGTGTCTTAAGCTGCCCAGTTCTTGCACACCCTATAATACCTCAATTTCTCTCACTACAAATCCTGGCGACAGTGTCTGGCTTTTGCTGCACGTTGGATGAGTGGATCCAAGTTTGATTTGGTGATGACCTACATTCCAAAATCTCAAGCTTCTCCCTTAAAAGTTGTGTGAGCTTGGATATGAATCTCATCTTTATGAGAGGTAAAAAGGAGATAACCCCTGTAGTCATTTTGTACCATGTGATCTCCAGGTTTATTGGCCAGGAATGGTCACTTGACCAAAGCTGGACATGTCAGAGAACTTTCCATAGGAATTTGGAATCAAAAGTCTTTTTTTTAAATGTAGTTAAACGTAAATATTATATAGTATGTAAATATGTGCTGGGTGACCAAATGAGGGTTGAAGAACAAAGGTCACCAGTCAACAGAAAAGACCATATAAATAAAACTGTGTGTGTGTTTGTATATAAACTTTGTGGGGTTTGTTTTGCTTTATTAGCTATACATGGCACCATACCTTATGTACGGTTATGTAATTTGCCCTTTTTTTTCTAAATTACTAAGTCTTGGGGAAATTTCCGTTTATGTAAATCAATGTAACATTAATTATGACTGCATGGGAATTTAATATTACATTTCAAATAGTGGGAGAAAGAATGGCAATGAGTCAGTTACCCATTTTGGGAACAAGAAATTTCAATGCCTGCCTCATACCATTTGTAAAAATAAATTCCAGGATATTAGGAGGAAATATAAAATATGTTTGTTTTTGAGACAGGGTCTTACTCTGTTAGCCCAGACTGAAATGCAGTGGTGCAATCACGGCTAACGACAGCCTGGACCTTCTTGGACTCAGGTGATGCTCCCATCTCAGCCTGCTGAATAGCTGGTAGCTGGAACTACAGGCCTGTGCCATCATGCCTGGCAAATTTTTCTAACTTTTGTAGAGATGGGGTTTTTCCATGTTGCCCAGACTAGTCTCAGACTCCTGAGCTCAAGTGATCTGCCCGCCTCAGCCTCCCAAAGTGCTGGGATTACACGTGTGAGCCACTGCACCCAGCCTAAAATATGTTTTTATCTTTAGAACAGGGAGGGCGTTCTTAATCAAGACACCTTTACATGGAAGGGTGTGGTAGAACCCATGGACTTTAACAGCAAATAACAGTAAGACTCTATAGGTACGATAGCAAGACATTCAGAGACCAGACTAGCGGGTGGCACCTGAGATCCTCAAGATTCTGTTAAAAAAAAAAAAAAAAAAGTGGATGGTGCGCCTAGAATTTCATGCTCCAGGTATTTTTCAAGTTTAAGGGCAAAATAATATTTTCAAACAAGCAAGAAAGGATTCAGTTTACCATTCATGAATTTATCTGAAACTAATCCTGAAGGTTTTATTCTAGTAAAATAAGTAAATCTAGCCAGGCATGGTGGCACATACCTATAGCTCCATGTACTCAGTAGGCTGAGGCTGGAGAATCACTTGGCCTGGGAGTTCAAGGCAAGAGTATGCTATGATCATGCCTGTAAATAACCACTACTCCAGCCTGGGCAGCATAGCAAGACCCTGTCTCTTAAAAAAAAAAAAAAAAAAAAAGGCCAGGCACGGTGGCTCACGCCTGTAATCCTAGCACTTTGGGAGGTTGAGGCAGGTGGATCACGAGGTCAGGGGATGGAGACCATCTTGGCTAACAGGGTGAATCTCGTCTCTACTAAACAAACAAAAAAATTAGTGGTACGCACCTGTAGTCCCAGCTACTTAGGAGGCTGAGGCAGAAGAATGGCTTGAACTTGGCAGGTGGAGGTTGTAGTGAGCACCATTGCACTCCAGCCTGGGTGACAAGAGACTCCGACTCAAAAAAAAAAAAAAAAGTAAGTCTGAGATTTTAAGAAAACTGTTAGCCACACCAAACCAAAGTTAAAAAGCATAAGAAAGTCTATACAACTGTAGACTACAAAGCAGTTATACAGAATGAAAACTCGCAGTCATCTCAGGAGTGGCATTTGATTATTTCTTTTTTTTTTTTTGAGACGGAGTTTCGCTGTTGCCCAGACTGGAGTACAATGGCACGATCTCGGCTCACCGCAACCTCCGCCTCCTGGGTTCAAGCAATTCTGCTTCAGCCTCCCGAGTAGCTGGGACTACAGGCACACACCATCATGCCCAGCTAATTTTTGTATTTTTAGTAGAGACGAGGTTTCACCTTGTTGACCAGGATGGTCTCGATCTCTTGACCTCGTGATCCACCCGCCTCGGCCTCCCAAAGTGCTGGGATTATAGGCGTGAGCCACCGCGCCCGGCCGCATTTTATTATTTCTAGTTACTGCCAGATATATTTCTGGATACACCCAGAAGCTCCCCTGGCTGGGTATCCACAGCTTGGCAACCACTGCATAAAAAGGGAGCCAGACCTTCTCTCACCATCCCCTCTCCACCACCCTCACCAGTCTATTCTTCCTGAGTTACAGGTTGAACCTCCTGCAAAATATATGCTGGAGTCCTAATGTGCAGTACCTCAGAGTGTGATCTTATTTGGAAATAGGGTTGTTGGAGATGTAATTAGTTAAGATGAGGCCACACTGGGTTAGGGTGGTCCCTCAGTCTGATATGACTGGTGTCCTTATACAGGGGAAATTTAGACTCAGAGACAGCACACATAAAAGAAAGGCAACGTAAGGCTGAGTACGGTGGCTACGCCTGTAATCCCAACACTTTGGGAGGCTGAGGTGGGTGGATCACGAGTTCAGGAGTTCCAGACCAGCCTGGCCAACGTGGTGAAACCCTGTCTCTACTGAAGAAAAAAACAAGTAGGGTGTGGTGGTGCACGCCTGTAATCCCAGCTACTCAGGAGGCTGAGGCAGGAGAATCGCTTGAACCTGGGAGGCAGAGGTTGCAGTAAGCTGAACTCACATCACAGCACTCCAGCCTGGGTGACAGAGCGAGACTCTGTCTCAAAAAAGTAAAAAATAAAGAAAGATAGGCAATGTGAAGAGACACAGGGAGAAGGAGGCCATCTACAAGTCAAGCACAGAAGCCTGAAACAGATCTTTTCCTTCCAGCCCTAAGATAAACCAACACTGTCAACGCCTTCATTTTGGACCTCTAGCCCCCAGAAATAGGAGATAATAAATTCCTTTAAACTATGGATTCAGCTTGTGGGACTTTGTTACAGCAGCCCTGGCAAACTAATATACTGATGGAACAAGGGAAAGAGTCCCTTTCACGATTGCCTACATTGGGTGGGAAAGAAAAGCATTAGGCACCTTTGTCAACTTCTCCCCTGATGCTGTCATGAATTTAATCTCAGAAATTTGTGTCTGTTTCTCAATTCCCAAGAGCAGCATTCTGGGTACAGGCATAGGTAGTGTTTTGGTTTTTCTTCCTTTTTTTTTTTTTTTTTTTTTTTTTTTTTGAGATGGAGTCTTGCTCTGTCACCCAGGCTGGAGTGCAGTGGCACCATCTTGGCTCACCACAACCTCCGCCTCCCAGACTCAAGTGATTCTCCTGCCTTAGCCTCCCAAAATGCTAGGATTACAGGCATGAGCCAACATGCCCAGTCAGGTTTTTTTGCGTGTGTGTGACGGAATCTCGCTCTGTCGCCCAGGCTGGAGTGCAGTGGCATGATCTCAGACCACTGCAGCCTCCGCCTCTGAGGTTCAAACAATTCTCCTGCCTCAGCCTCCTGTCTAGCTGGGATTATAGGCTCCTGCCACCATGCCCGGTTAATTTTTGTATTTTTAGTAGAGGTGGGGCTTCACCATTTAGGCCAGGCTGGTCACAAATTCCTGACCTCAGGTGATCCACCCACCTCGGCTTCCCAAAGTGCTGGGATTACAGCTGTGAGCCACCGTGCCTGGCCTTGTTTGTTTTTAATTGAAACTAGTCCTTTTATAGAGTACAAAGAAAGGAGTGCAGATGTTGCAAATGTCAAATTGTAACATTTCCCTTCTCATATCACCACACTAGGGAATACTTGTATATTAGCTCTCACATTGCGGACAGAAGGCAATTGGAGCTGGCCAGAGCAAAGCCATTTTGTTTCTGAATGCCATTTTACAACTGCATGACTGCGGAATGTACTTGCTAATGTTGCAGACAAAATTGCTGCCACTTATGAAAAGGACTGAACTTTTCCCAAATCCCTGAATCAAGGACTTTTGCCTAGAAACCAATGAACTGTCATGATAACGCTTCATCTTTAAAGAAAATCGTGGGTTATGAATGAGTAAGTGAGAACTAACTTTTTATTTCCTTTAACAACTCTACCCAAAAATAGCTGGTCAGGACACAATTCAAATGCTTCTGGAATCTGTGTTCCTTGAATGGCAATTCTAAGACTGCCAATAAACTTCTTTTGTTGGATTTCAGTCTCTGTGACTCTGGTTGACACATGTTATAATGAACATGTTCAGTGCTTATAGTAAATTATAGCCAGATATTGTTCACAATAATCCTGTGAGGTAGGTTCTATACTTTTATACAGAGGGGTTTAGTTACTCTGCTGTATTAGTTTCTTAAGGCTGCCATAACAAACTATGACAGCCTAAATGGCTAAAACGACACAAATTTGTTGTCTCACAGTTCTGAAAGTCAGAAACACAGCTCACTGGGTTAAAATCAAGGCGTCAGCACCCATGGTGGTGCTTCCCTGTAATCCCAGCCACTCAGGAGGCTGAGGTGGGCGGATCGCTCGAGCCCAGGAGCTCAAAACCAGTCCTGGCAACATAGCAATACCCTGTTTCAAAAAAAAAAAAAAAAAAAAATCAAGGTGTGTCAGTTGGACTGTTACTTCTGGAAGCTCTAGGAGACAATTTTTTTTCTTTTCCTTTTCTAGCTTCTCCTCCTCCTTTTCCTTCCTTTTCCAGCTCCTCCTCCTCCTTTTTCTTTGTTCCTTTTTTTTTTTTTTTTTTTTGAGACAGGGTCTCCCTCGCTCTTTCACCAAGGCTGGACTGCAGTGGTGGGATTATGAGCCCTCCCCAGCTCTAGTGATCCTCCTGCCCTAGTCCCCGGAGCAGCTGGGACCACAGCGCCCGCTGCCATGTCAAGCTAATTTTTCTTAGAGACGAGAGTCTCACGATGTTGCCCAGGCTGATCTCCAACTCCTGGGCTTGAGGGCTCCTCTCCTACATCTGCCTCCCAAAGCACTGGGATTGCAAGCATGAGACGCTGTGCCTGCTCCTCCAGCTACTTCAGGCCAGCTGCATTCCTTGGCTGTTGCCCCTTCCTCTACCTTCAAATAGCTTTCTGATTCTCACTTTTTAGGGCCCTTTTCCACTTTAGAGACCCCTTGTAATTACATTGGGCCCACCCGCATACTCCAAGGTCATTTCTCTAAAGTCAGTTGATTAGCAACCTTAATTCCATCTGCAATCTTATTCCCCTGTGCCAAGCAAGAGAACAAAGGCAGAGGTTTCAAGGAGTAGGATGTGGACATCCTGAGGGATGGAGGTGGGGGGCATTATTCTGCCTTCCACACTTGCCCAAGATCACGCAGCTAGTAAGTGCTGGCTAGCACTGAGTGCTGTGCCCGTGAAACTTATCTACATAGGCTTTCACTTAAACTGCAGAAAGAACTCAGCGACTTAGTGGGGGGCACTTTCCCTCAATATTATTAGCATTGTTCCACTGCAACGTGGAAGAGCAGCTTTAAAACGTGCCCTTCGTAGGCCCGGCTAGTCCGGGAACAGCGCCTCCCGCCAGACGCAGGCGGCTTCCTCCACCCACAACCCGAGAGACGACCGGCTGGGCCCGCCCCACGGAAGCCGCCGGTTGCCTGGCCAAGGGGCGGACGAGAGTCTGAGGGAAAGCGGGTGAGTGGTCCCCACCCGGGCGGGCCGTCTCTAGAGCGAGGAGCTCGGCGCGTAGTCGCGGAGCGGGGCCTGGGGAACGGGGTGGCGCCTAGTGGGAGCGAGACGGAGACGCGCTCCGGGCGCTCGGCCGGGCCCCTCAACTCCGCCCCGCGGTCTGGGCCGCTCGCCGCGAACCCGCGAGTCCCTCGCCGCCTTGGGGTCTCCGCGCGCGGTGCAGTGGGGGCCGGATGCCTCCGAGGGCCGGGGAGCCAGCAAGGCGGAGCGGCTTTTCCAGGAGAAAGGAGCCTCATGGGTGAGCGGGGCCACTGGGCTCCCCCTGGGTGCGGTTGCCAAGCGGGCGCCGGCCCTACGGGTTCTTCTCGCTGCCCAGAAAGAACCAGTGAGAGCCGCAGCTGCAGCAAAAGAGAACTTACTCAGCGCGGGGCTGGCCGAGCCAGAACAGGGTCTCAGACCGTCTCCCCGCGGATTCCGGGGCCAGGGTTTTAAACGGTATTTCGGCGGCAGGGAACTGAAACAATTGACCGGCTGGGAACGAAATCACAGGAGCCTCTGCAACTCGGAGAGGTTTCACCGGTTCCCAGGAAGGGGATGGGGTCAGTTTCCTTTGCCTTCAAGTTTACACGAAATCCCTCTCGTGGGTATCCTAGCCTCTGTGCTAGAATAAGAAAACAACACAGTAACTTAGCCTGTGAGATTAGAAGAAAGACGGAGTCAGTCATGCTAGATTTCTCTCATTATTTGTAAATCCGCAAAGGTGGTTTCAGGGCACTTTCTGAACTTAGCCCATGTCTCACCGGTGATGCCACTTCTGGGTGTTTGTAAATCACTTTATTAGGTTTTAAAATTATTGTTGCAGGCATGCGAAGGGGCCTATATACTTCTGCCCCGTTCAGAGTGTATTCAGGTCTTGTGATGGTCACATGGGTGTGATATTGAGTAACAGGCAAATGTGGACAGAAAACATCAAATGTGGTTTTCAGCTAAGAAGTCTGGTTGCTCTTATTTTTCAGTTACTCTCCGTTGCACATAATAAAGCCCCAAAGAAATGAAGCATAATAACATGGGGAAACTTGGCTTCCATGTGAAATCGTGTAATGCCAGGTGTTAGAATAGTGGTAAAGGACTTGTGTCTCTCACTTTCTATATACACTCAAAGACCTCATCATTCTTGGAAAAAAAATTGTTTCGAAGACAATGTGTATGATTTGGCTATATGAAGAGATTATTTCTAGGATTTCCTAGTAATTCTGTGATAAGCAGGAATACAAACAGCAAGTGTTACAGGTCACTATAGTAGAGGTTTTAGTTTGATTTTTGCTTTGGCTGTCATGCTCTTTCTGCCTTGTAATTCATTGTGGTAAGATTAGAAGACGAACACTGTAAGCTTTTTGAAAAATCAGGTAAATTCATTCCAGTATTTTGCTTGCAATGAAAAAGAATGCATCTTTTTTTTTTTTTTTTTTTTTTTTTTTTTTTTTTGAGACAGAGTCTCATTCTGTTGTCCAGGCTGGAGTGCAGTGGCATGATCTTGGCTCACTGCAACCTCTGCCTCCCGGATTTAAGCTATTCTCCTGCCTCAGCCTCCGGAGTAGCTGGAACTATAGGTGCGCACCACCACACCCAGCTAATTTTTGTATTTTTAGTAGAGACAGGGTTTCAACATGTTGGTCAGGCTGGTCTTGAGCTCCTGACCTCGTGAAGAATGCATCACTTTTCTAAGGTTTTAATAATCATAATATTCAATACCTTCTATGTACCAGGCAAAGTGTTAGGAAAGTTTTATCCATTGTCTCTTATGTGCTAAGCAGTCCTACTAGCTGCTTCATCCTGTAAATATAGATGAGGAAACAACTCCAACTGTGTGTTTAACATCTCTCTTGATTCCCAGGAGCCTCTAGCTTGGCATGTCCAAAATGAAACACATGTCTCTCTTCTCCCCATGTTTTGCCCCACCCTGCAGCACTCCCACTGCCAGAAAAATCAGACAAACAAAAAACCACACCCACAACCATTGCGCCTTTCCTTTCAGGGAGTGCCAGAAACCATCCAGTTCATGCCAGAAAACTGGGAGTCAACCTTGCCCTTTCTCTGCTTAACCCCATAAATCTGACACCAAGAATCCTGTCAACTCCTCTTACATCTTTCCTTGCCATTTTTTCTGGCCCCATTGCCTCCACCCTATTCCATTTCGTTATTTTCCTGCCTTTTCTATTGTTGAAGCCTTTTTACTGGCCTAGTCTCTGAGCTGGCCTTCCTGCCTCTCCTCCACTGGTCCATTTAATCTGCCATCACAGTGAATGTTTCTTCTAATATGTAAATATGATTATATTGCCTTCTTGGATAAATGCTTCAGCAGCCTGTTACGTTCTTTCAGTTTCTTGACCTGAATGTAGCCTCTTTAGCTCTTAAATATGCAATTTCTTCTTTCTTGATTATTGTTTTCCTCCTCTTTGTCTAGACAACTTTCATTCCTCCTTCAGGCTTCAGCTTAAATAGCCTACATTTGTTGAGGTTTATTGTTGTCTTTCTGCATGAGATGTCCACGATGGCAGGGACTATAAGAGATTTGTTCAGACTGTAACATCTGACTCAGAGTTGGTGCTCAGTGTCTACCAGTTGAATGAATAGTATAGAGGAGAAAAAACATTTTTTCTCTACCCTCTTAGGTTCAGTGGCTGGGTCCTGCAAAATAAACTGACGAGAGACACATTAACCGGAAAAAAGGTTTATGCATAAATGTAAAGAAGTGGTTAGACCGGGGGCTCATATGTCATTTTCACAAAGAGTAAAAATTGTGGAGAAGTAACTAGACAAAGGTAGGGGAATGCTTCTTGGGTAAATTGTAGGAAGGTAAATATATGGGGAAGCTAGCAGAAGATAAGGGTTATTCAGTAAGGTTTGTTGTGTGGACTCAAGTTGGTGCCTTCCCCATTTGTAAGGGTTGCTCTCCTTTTCTTGGTACTGGAGAGGAAGACACATTTACAATTGGATATTTATTACCTGTACATAGGAAAATTTATGCCCTGCATTTATACAAAAAAGGGACGGCAAAGAGCCAATTGGTTTCAGCTCAAAACAATTCTTACACAAACGTGGCATATTTAGGGAGGGCATACGCTGATCCTCTTCAAAAGGAATAAGTTGCTTATTTCTTATCATGATTATGAGAATGACTTTGAATTAGTTTCTGCTTTTTGAAAATACGTTTGATTCTCAGCTGTTTCTGCTTTTGAATGCAGTTTGGGAGAGCCCATGTGACTGTGCAAGCGGAGCCCAGCTGTGTGGATGCCCCAGCATGGATGACTACATGGTCCTGAGAGAGATTGGGGAGGGCTCCTTCGGCAGAGCTCTTTTGGTTCAGCATGAAAGCAGTAATCAGATGTTTGCCATGAAAGAAATAAGGCTTCCCAAGGTCTCTACTAAAGAAATTAGCTTACTTTCAAAGTATACAGGCAATTTGTGTAAAAGAATAAGTTTTTTGCCGGGCATGGTGGCTCACACCGGTAATCCCAGCACTTTGGGAGGTGGAGGCGAATAGATCACCTGAGGTCAGGAGTTTGAGACCAATCTAGCCAACATGGGGAAAACCTGTCTCTAGTAAAAATAATTTTAAAAAATTAGCCAGGTGTGGTGGTATGCACCTGTAGTCCCAGCTATTTGGGAAGCTGAGGCAGGAGAATCGCCCGAACCTGGGAGGCAGAGCTTGCCATGAGCCAAGATCACACCACTGCACTCCAGCCTTGGTGACAAAGCAAGACTGTAAATAAATAAATAAATTTCTGAGATTTAACATGGAATTTCTCCTTCATGCAAAAGATGTAATTGGTTTATTCATTAGCTTTACAAGGGCTCAATACATTATATGTGGTTCTTAGGATATTGTGATTAACAATGGGAGAAAAATAGTAAAAGTTTTGGTGGTGATTATTGATAACTTTATTTCAGCGAAAAGTTGGTAATAATTTCCACCTGTGTATACCTAATGGTGTAGGAAATCCTTGTCAAAGCAACTTAGGTGCAATATTAATGAAAAAGGATCATAAAAATACAATGAACAAATGCTAACCTTTGGTACCAGGAAATCTACTCTGTGGATCAGCTTATAGGTTTTATTTCCTTGTAGACTATTACTGTGTATCATATTTGTCCTATAATTAATTCATTACATGGAGACTATGTAATAATATTTTGGATCAATTTTAAAAAATGCATTCTAATAAAGTTCTCAGAGTGCTGGGTATTTTTTTCCCACTGTATTCTTGAGTTCCTTCACTGATTTTCAGACTTGAGTGGGCATCATAATCATCTGGTGGGCTTGTTAAAACACCGATTGTTGTCCTCCACCCTCAGGCTTCCGACTGAGTAGGTCCAGGTGGGCTTGTGAATTTGCATTTTTAATAAGTTCCCAGTTCGTGCTGCTGCTGCTGGTCTGAGAATGCTTGTGTTACTACAAAATCAATGGCAGTTTCTTTTCTTTCTTTTTTTAAATTTATAGAAGGAGTCTTGCTCTGTGGCCCAGGCTGGAGTGTAGTGGCACCATCATAGCTCAGTGCAGCTTGAAGTCCTGGGCTCAAGTGATCTTCCTACCTCAGCCTCCTCAGTGGCGGGGACTCTAGGTGTAGGTGTAGTATAGTCCCAGCCACTGGGGAGGGTAGCCACCACATCCAGCTAACCATGGCAATTTCTTTTTTCTTTTCTTTTTTTTTTTTTTTTGAGACAGAATTTTGCTCTTGTTGCCCAGGCTCAAGTGCAATGGCATGATCTTGGCTGACTGCAACCTCTGCCTCACAGTTCAAGTGATTCTCCTGCCTCAGCCTCCCGAATGCTGGGATTACAGGCATACACTAACATGCCCGGTTAATTTTATATTTTTAGTAAACATGGAGTTTCTCCATGTTGGTCAGGGTGGTATCAAACTCCCAATCTCAGGTGATCTGCTCACCTCAGCCTCCCGAAGTGCTGGGATTACAGGCGTGAGCCACTGTGCCTGGCCAGCAATTTCTTGATAGTAAGATAAATCACTTAGAATTTCATCCTTATAGAGTAAGTTAGGGATAAACAGTTTTGGAAACTTACTTTGCATGCCATCTTTGTTCATCTTTGATGCAGTAATACACCAGCATATTCTTTTTTTATCTGGGCCAGTCGACTCATAAGTGGTGCAGACAGTCAAAACATGAAATCCCCCCTTTTTTTCTTGTACGATAAAAAAAATTTCTTTTTTCTATATTACAAGTCATCAAGCAAAAGGTATAGTATTTTTGATGGTATACTGGCTCTCTTAAGTCAGATAATGCTTAGGCTGATATTAAAACTAACATTCTGACTAAGGAATGAAAAAGAAAATAAAAATACAATGAAGGGCTCAGCTCAAGCATGAAAATATAGCCAGAGTTGAAAAATCACCAGGCATTTTTTTCCTGTTATTTGACAAACTTAAGTTGAGCCAAAGTGTTATAAAACTGAATCTAGCATTGAAGTATAATATAAACTATATTATTGTAAAGTTATCTATTTTAAAATGCAGCATTAAATTTGTGCTTTTTAAAAATGTTTTTCTAGTCCTTCTCCAATACACAGAATTCTAGGAAGGAGGCTGTTCTTTTAGCCAAAATGAAACACCCCAATATTGTTGCCTTCAAAGAATCTTTTGAAGGTAAATACGAATTCCCCCAGATATGTGCATTTCTGAATTTGATTTGTAGCCACTACAGCTTTTCTAAAGAGCTTGTGTCTGTTTTAGCTGAAGGACACCTGTATATTGTGATGGAATATTGTGATGGAGGGGATCTAATGCAAAAGATTAAACAGCAAAAAGGAAAGTTATTTCCTCAAGACATGGTAAGAGATTGTGCATTGGTGTTAACCACTTAGTGTAACCTCAGAATACTGCTGCCTGAAATGGTTTTAGGAAGTAAAATCTATAGGTTATAAATTATTAAGGAATAAAACTTGCATGTTTAGAATAATTTCAAGCTTGTATCATCAAATTTTGTACTAGATATTTAAAATCTTGATTTTTATCATACTGAAATTT
Organism: Sapajus apella; assembly: GCF_009761245.1. NCBI lineage: Eukaryota > Metazoa > Chordata > Mammalia > Primates > Cebidae > Sapajus > Sapajus apella. The sequence continues at coordinate 154,326 of NW_022436949.1, read as the reverse complement.
TGGAAAGCAAGTCTATTTTATTTTGTATACTAAAACATCAGAAGAATGAAGCTTGCCATTTCTGTTTCTTGGGAGTACCTATTCTCAATCTTTTTCCTTCTAAAGCTTGTAGTGGTCCCTTCAGTCTAAGGCTTGCTGCCTTTTTAGTGGAAAATTGCATACTAAATATTTTTAAATGAATTGGCTATGGAAAACATTTAAATTGTTCCAGTGAGGCTTAGTTTGATTTAGGTTATAGCATGTTATAAAAGTATGTAAATAAATGTAAATAAGTATTCTTTATTTAGAAATTGTATTGTTAAAAATATGGGTTCCGTAGAGGGAAGTCAACCTTGGCTTCAGCTGGAAGAATCTCCATAGCAAAAGTGAAAACAAAAATCAGTTTGACATTTAATTGTTGGCCCCCAAAACACCTAGAAATTCTGGGTACTGTTGACCTTGGATTTATAAGTAGGAACTATTGACCTCGAAGGTTTATTTATAATATAATGAAATCTTTTAATGTTACCCTATGGATATTCTGCAAAAGTAAATGAAAATCCAACGTAATGATTACACTAGAAAAGCTGTAATGTATTTCTTATTGTTGAACTACTTTTACATAAGCATTTAAGAAATACTTTTATTTGGTTGAATATAAGAAAACTATAGTGGAAGTTTTACTAAAATAAATTGCTGTTTGGATCATGCATAAGATGATGGAATATGGGAATCACAGCTTTTCTGAATTTCTCCAAGTAACACTGAATCTTAGTTGAACTATGTAACTTATAGCAGTCTGTTATCACATTATGTAAAATTCTGGTCGACTAAGGCCTAGAGATAATTCTTTGGAATTTTAGGTTAGCATGAGCCAGTTACTGCATTTTTGAAGATTTTGCATACCTTTTTCTTACAGATACTTAATTGGTTTACCCAAATGTGCCTTGGAGTAAATCACATTCACAAGAAACGTGTGCTACATAGAGATATCAAGTCCAAGGTGAGTGGAGTACATTTTTGGACTGAAAAACAAAAAATAGGCCCGGCGTGGTGGCTCATGCCTGTAATCCCAGAACTTTGGGAGGCTGAGGCGGGTGGATCGTGAAGTCAGAAGTTTAAGACCAGCCTGGCCAACATGGTAAAACCCTGTCTCTACTAAAAATACAAAAATCAGTGGGGCACAATGGCCGGTGCCTCTAATCCCAGCTACTCTTGAGGCTGAGGCAGGAGAATTGCTTGAACCTGGGAGGCGGAAGTTTCAGTGAGATGAGATTGCGCCACTGCATTCCAGCCTGGGTGGCATAGTGAGACTCCATCTCAAAAGAAATACCATTTAATTCATTTGCTGTGTTATCCCATGCATCTTGGGACATTTTTGTTTAGTTTAAAAATTTTTAACACCAGGCACGGTAGGTCACACCTGTAATCCCAGCACTTTGGGAGGCTGAGGAGGGCAGATCATGAGGTCAGGAGTTCGAGACTAGCCTGACCAACATGGTGAAACCCGTTTCTACTAAAAATACAAAAATTAGCCAGGCACGGTGACGCACTCCTGTAGTCCCAGTTACTCAGGAGGCTGAGGCAGGAGAATTTCTTGAACCCAGAAGGCATAGGTTGCAGTGAGCCAAGATTACATCACTGCACTCCAGCCTGGGTGACAGAGTGAGACTCTGTCTCAAAAAAAAAAAAAAAGGAAAAAAAAAAAAACAACCTGTCAGCCTAATATTTATTTATTTAATTTTTGAATGAAAATTTCCCCCACCTTTATTAAAATATAATTGACAAAAATTATGTATATTTATGATGTACACATTATGTTTTATATATTTATATATATGTACACACATTGTAAAATTATTAAATCAAGGTAATTAATATACCTCTATCACCTCACATACTTATTATTTTTTTGTGGTGAGGACATTTAAGATATAATCTCAGCACCTTTTAAGTATTCTAGGCATTATTATTAACTATAGTCACTATGTTGTACAGCAGATCACTGGAACTTACTTGTCCTAACTGAAACTTTGTACTCTTTGACTTAATATTTATACTAACCAAATAAGGTAATACCTGAGAAAAAGTCATTGAAATCTCTGTAGTAGTACAGTCATGCATTACTTAACGACAGGGAGATAAGTACTCAGAAATGCATCGTAAGGTGATTTTGTCGTGTGAACATAGTAGAGTGCACTTACACAAACCTAGATGGTATAGCCTGCTACACCTAGGCTATAGAGTGTAGCCTGTTGCTTCTCGGCTACAAACCTGTACAGCATGTTACTGTACTGAATTCCTTGGGCAATTGTAATACAATGCTAACTATTTATGTATTTAAACATGGAAAAAGTACAGTAAAAATATGGTATTATAGTCTTATGGGACCACTGATATATATGCCATCCGTTGTTGACTGAAATGTGGCACTTGACTGTGTATGTTAATGTGTCCTTAGCTCTCTTTTAGTGACCACTTGCTAAGCCCATGTGTTCTCAGATGGAAAAGGGTTGACATCTGGGCCTGCCATGTGGCATCACCCTGACACAGGTTCTTACTTGGTAGATTGGGTCTGCTGATACAACCTAAAACTTGCTTGTTAGATTTCGAAGCACTCATCTGAGTTTCCAAGCAGGGGAATGTGTAGCTGTCAAGAGGGGATCTTGGTGTTTTGTGCTTCACTCTGGGACTCAGCAGTCAGCATTTCTACCCTTAATCTCCATCATCAGCAGGCATTGGAAGACACCTTATCTGCCTCATGTTTGATGATGGAAAACATAATCTGAGTTCTTGTTTTTAAATGCAGAATATCTTCCTCACTCAAAGTGGAAAAGTGAAATTGGGAGACTTTGGATCTGCCCGTCTTCTCTCTACGTATGTATCTCTGTCGTATTGTAGTGACAGTAATCAGAATATCCATTTTCAGGAATGCTCTGTAATCATTCTTTGCCTTTTTATGATTTTAGTCCGATGGCATTTGCTTGTACATATGTGGGGACACCTTATTATGTGCCTCCAGAAATTTGGGAAAACCTGCCTTATAACAATAAAAGGTGAGTGGTGCATATCTGATACAAGGGTGTCCATTTGGTGACAGGCATTGTAGCCTGCAAATGATGCTACACTGACGTCACTTCAAAGCAGATGCACGGATCATTTGATTTCTAAGAAGTATATCTGAAAGCAGTGTGGAATCTATATTGATAACCCATATTGCGAGGGTGCTAGATGAAAGTAATAGTTTTCCAATTTTATTAATTATAGTTGAGAGGAGCAAATGCTGAAAAAAAGGCTAGTCATTTCTAGGGATGGTATGAATTATATCAGTGGTTCCTTGACTTTGCTGCTCCCACTTTAAAAAATCCCAAAGCCCATTGTTAATGTCTACACTAATTAAATGAAAATGCCAAAGGATAGGAAGCAGGCATCAGTCATATTTCAAGATCACTGGGTGATTCCAATGTACAGCAACATTTGAGACTCAATAGATTGTGTCATTGAGTTACTATTTACAGGGATAGATTATAAGCAGTTGGTTGATAGATAAATTGATTGCAGGAGGTTAGTATGAAGATCTTAGTGATTTAAAATGCAGCATTTTTCTGAATGTAAATTATATGTGCCCATCGTGGGGATGGATGTACAGGAAAAATTGAAAGTAGATCTGTAAGAAAGGACATGGAAATCCCCGACATTTCCCAACTGCTAATAACATTTTGCTGTTTTTTTCTTCATTCATTCACTTTTCCCCCTAAAACTAGTTGATATATTTTATGTATAATTTGCTTTTGTTATTTAATATCATAATAGTCATTTCCTCGCATACTTAAACTCTTAATAAATTTTCTAATGGCTGCATATATTTTACCATATGGCCTTCCAAAATTTACTTAGTAATTCCTTTGTTGGCCTTATGTTTCTGGATTTCAGTATCATAAGCAGTGCTGTGATTAACATACCTTTTGTGTATAAAGATGTCCTTGTTTTGTGTCACATCCTTGGCATGGATTCCTAGAAGTAGAAACACTTGAAGGCTGTGTTACTTTTTGCTGACTTGCTTTCTGAAAAGGGTATGACAGTCTATACTAAACAGGTTTCTTTAAATTAGAATTGACTGAATGGAGACAAAACAACTCTGCAAGGACTTATTGGGACAATTGGGGAAATGTGGGTATACAGTAAATATTAAATAATGTTACTGAATTGAGATTAAATTGCTCAGATGTGATAACAGTATTGTGTTTCTGAGGGAAAGGGTACGTCTTTGTTCTTAGGAGATACATGCTGATGTATATAGGGATAAGGTGTTCGATACCTGCAACCTATTTTCAGGAGGTTCAGATAGATATAGGGGAGGGAGATCAGCACGCAAACATGGCCAGTGGGAATGATTGCAGGACCTAGATAAGGGCATATGGACATTTGCAACTTTTCTGTAGATTTCAATTTTTTTTTTTTTTTTTTTTGACGGAATCTCGCTCTGTTGCCCAGGCTGGAGTCCAGTGGTGCGACTGTAGCTGGGGGAGGGAGCGGGGACTTCCCAAAGACGCTCCCAGTTCTCCAGTCCGAGGTCCTTGGCTTCTCTTACCCCAGAGAATGGGGAAAGGGGCCCAGGAGGAGCGGTGAGCTTGCCGCTTAAATAAATATCATGGACCCAAAAAGTTTTTGCAGAAAAACCGATTTATTAGGCAGAGGGAGAGAGAGAAAGAGAGAAAACTCCCACGCTGTTGTGGGAGGGGAATTCGGAGGGGATATCCGTATAGAGAAGGAGCAGTGGAGTTTTAACCCTGGAGTTATCCCTCATTAATATTCTCGTCCAATTTGAGAGGAGTTCTTTCAAACTTCCTCTGGAGTGATTGATTTGACTCTGATACCGGATTGGCTGCTTGGTCCGCAACAGAGCCTCCTCCCCCCAGAGCTTTCCGGGGCCTTTTTGGACAAAGAAGCCTACCTGGATTCCTTTACCTAGCCCGCAAGCGCAAGCGGGAAACCTAGACAGAGAACTTTACATTCCCGGTTGGTGGCGTGGATAGAGGCCTGGTGCTGGGAGACTCTTGCTTTTGAAACCACGCCCCTTGTGGATCCGGGAAGAGAAGTTATTTACCTTAACACAGCCCCTCACAAACTTGGCTCACTGCAACTTCCAAATCCTGGGTTCAAGCAATTCTCCTGCCTCAGCCTCCTGAGTAGCTGCGATTACAAGCGCCTGCCACCATGCCTGGCTAATTTATTTTATATATATATATATATATATTTTTTTTATTTAAATAGAGACTGGGTTTCATCATGTTGGACAAGGCTGGTCTTGAAGCACTGGCCTCAGGTGATCCGCCTGCCTCGGCCTCCCAAAGTGCTCGGGTTACAGGTGTGAACCACCATGCCTGGCCAGATTTGAAATTTAAAAAAACTAAAAAGGGAAACAGTTGATAAAAAACCATTAATTAAAATAAAAAGGCATGTCATCTAGAAAAGTCTGGAGGAGCTGGGCCGTTGTATGTGCTTATAGTCTTAACTACTTGGGAAGCTTGCTTGAGCCCAGAAGCTCCAAGGCTGCAGTGTAGTGACATCATGCTTGTGAATAGCCACTGCACTCCAGCCTGGGCAACACGGTGAGACCCCATCCCTAAAAAAAGAAAAGGGAAAATCTAGAGGATGACAAATAGGTGGTGTGAATGATGGAGGAACCTGGAGAGGCTTAGCGTGAAGAAGTGCAGGGTATGGGGCCAACTATAAAACTCCGGATTTTGAAGAGCTATTTTATGGAATAATTAGTAGTCTCTTTGTTTTGGAACATAGAGCTAACTCCGGGGATGGAGAAAGTTCCCAGGGACACATTTTGGCTTTTGAAAAAGAAGAACACTATCCCTGAGAGCCATCCAGCAGGGGAGCAGACTGTGCAGGAGGTAGAGAGCTGCCCAGCAGGAGATGTGATCAAAGACTGGGTGCTGCGCCCTGGGTGGTCAGAGTGGAAGCTCACTGGATGCCTTCCAGAGTCCTTCCAGCTGTGATCATCTGAGTCCACAAATATTCTGTCTTGCAACTGAATTCCCAAATACTACTGAAGTGATATGTCAGCCACCCTAATTTGAAGGGGTGGTGATTGAAGAGCAGAGAGTTTTATTGTGAACGTTACTCTTAGGAAGTATCTAGGTGTCAGACCAAAATTATCTGTTTTATTATAATGCCTAGGAATTACTTGTGATGTCTAGTCTTATAAAGGTAAGAAAATATTTTTTATATTAGAAAGTACATAACCCATTTGTTATTACATTGCTTCTTTATGCTTTCAGTGACATCTGGTCCTTGGGATGCATTCTGTATGAACTCTGTACCCTTAAGCATCCAGTAAGTATGGCGTGCAAAATGGAAAAGGCAGCTTGTCATATCTAGCTGAGTCCTAATTAGGTGACAGATTTTAGTTGGCAGTTTGCTTCCCTAGGATGAAGTCATTATAAAAGTTGATCTATGTTTCCAGTGCAGTCATCTGCCCTGAGCTAGCTTTGTAGCATCTACTAATAGTAAATTCCCATTATTTAGTTTTGCTGTGCAATACATAACCTTTCTCTCTCTTTTTCTTTCTCTTTCCCTCTTTTCTTTGTTTTTGCTATTCTTAATTTTTTATTTTGATAAAATAAATATAAAATTTGCCACCTTATACATTTTTAATTATACAATTCATTGTCATTAATTACATTCACAATATTGCGCAACCATCACTACCATCTCTTTGGGTTTTATTTATTTATTTATTTATTTATTTTGTGTGTGTGATGGAGTCTTACTCTGTTGCCCAGTCTGGAGTGCAGTGGTATCTTGACTCACTGCAACCTCCATCTCCTGGGTTCAAATGATTCTCCTACTTCAGCCTCCCGAGTAGCTGAGACTACAGGTGCATGCCACCAAGCCCAGCTACTTTTTTTTTTTTTTTTTTTTTTTTTTTTTTTTTTTTTTAGTAGAGACGGGGTTTCACCATGTTGACCAGGATGGTCTCGATCTCTTGACCTCGTGATCCACCCGCCTCGGCCTCCCAAAGTGCTAGGATTACAGGCTTGAGCCACCGTGCTCGGCCCTGCTACTTTGTTTTTTATGTATTTTTGCTGGAGACATTTTTGTATTTTTTCCTTTTTTTTTTGTATTTTCCCCATGTTGACCAGGCTGGTCTCGAACTCCTGACCTCAGGTGATCCACTCACCTCAGCCTCCCAAAGTGCTGGGATTACAAGCATGAACCACTATGCCCAGCTACTACTATCTCTTTGTAAAACTTTTCTCATCACCCCAAATGGTAACTCTGTACCCATTAAACAGTTACTCCCCATTTCTTCACTTTCCCTGCTAATCTAATTTATGCCTCATAAATTTACATATTCTAGATATCTCATACAACTGGAATTATACAAAATTTGCCCTTTTGTGTCTGGTTTATTTCACTAGCACAGTGTTTTCAAGGTTCATCCATGTTGTAGCATGTATCAGGATTCCATTCCTTTTCATGGCTGAATAGTATTCCATTGTATGTATAGACATGTGTATCCATTCTTCTGGTTTTTTTAATTTTTTCTTTTATTTTTATCTTTATTTTTATTTTTGAGATGGAGTCTCACTCTGTCATCCAGGCTGGAGTGCAGTCGTGCGATCTAAGCTCACTGCAACCCCTACCCACAGGGTTCTAGCAATTCTCCTACCTCAGCCTCCCATGTAGCTGGGATTACAGGTAACTGCCATCATGCCTGGCTAATTTTTTTTTTTTTAATTTGTACAGGAGACGGTTTTGCCATGTTGGCCAGGTTGATCTCGAACTCTTGACCTCAGGTGATCCACCTGCCTTGGCCTCCCAAAGTGCTGGGATTATAGGCGTGAGCCACCATGCCTGGCCTATCCATTCATTTGTCGATGGATACTTGGGTTGTTTCTATCTTTTGGCTGTTGTAAATAATGCTGTTATGAACAATGATGTACAATTATCTGTTAGAGTCCTTGATTCCAAATTCTGAGGTATGTATCTAGTGGTGGAACTGCTGGGTCATATTGTAACTGTATTTGGCTTTTTGAGGAAGCACCAAACTTTGCGAGAGTGCCTGCACCATTTATTTCCTCAGCTTTTTGCAGTTAGATTTCACTTATCATATGAGTTTCCTCTTTAACTGAAATATCATGAAAACACAGACTTTGCCCTATTATTTTTTCAAGATATTTTTAAAAATATGAACAAAAAAAGTCAAATAACTTGTCCCACCTGTTCAGCAGTAGTTTATTATATAGAACAACAATTTCGGGGCTAATTCCTATTAGTTCTTAGCTTTGCATAGAAATCAATTCTGTTCTTTGGGTACAGATTGAAACTTAGCTTTTTACAGATGTACTTGAAGGCATGTAGAGCTCAGGAGAGAGTGAATGGTTGACAAACATCCTTCACCACTACCAGATGAAAGTAGACAAACTGAAGACACCTGGTATTAATGAGAGATTATCTTTCTTGAATATAAGTGGTTTATAATGATAGCTGTGCAGTTAGAACAGCTTGGGGAACCTTTAAAATGCTGATGCCGAGGCCCACACCACAGTGACTGAATTAAAATCTCTGATAATGTCCTGGGCATGTTTTCAAAGCAGGTGATTACCGTGTACAGCCCAAGTTGAGAAGCAACATAGTATACAAATAAAAGTATTTTTTAAATTCCTACATCTTTTAATTGTTTACTTCCTGACTGTATCTTTTTCATAACTTATATATACACATTCTTTTTTTTTTCTAGCAAGAATGAGTATTAAGGACTATTGTGCCTTGAATATTTGGCACAAGATCTGTCATCTCTTGTGTACTTGAAGACAGAAGTTGTTCTCAAAACTTTAGGAAATGCAGATGATTGGTGTAATGGTTAAAAAGCCAGAGGCAAAGCAGATTCAGTAGTATTTGTCATGATCAGAAGTTGTCCTTTGTTATATGTTGATTTTTGTTTTTCATATATTGACTTGCATTTTTTTATTCATGGGACAATACACTTTTTAAAAAATAAACTTTAAAAAAATTTTAAACAGTTTTGGATTTACAGAAAAATTACAAAGATAATACAAAAAGCATACATATACCCCACACTGTAATTAACATTTGACATAGCCTTGAGGTATAGAAACATTCCTTAAACAAGATTCAACAAGCAGAAATTATTAAGGAAAAATGATGAATAAATTTGACTATACTAAATTATAAATTTTGCATAGCAAAAGATACCATAAATAAATGCATAATATACAGATCAGGAGAAAACATTTTCAAACATAACTAGTCAATAATTAATACAATATCATTTTTTAATATTTATTTTTAATTTTGGGGTACATGTCCAGGGTGTGCAGCTTTGTTACATGGAAACGTGTGCCATGGTGATTTGCTGCACCTGTCAACCCATCACGTAGGTATTAGGGCAATACGCTTCAAGATAGAATGCTAACATGTTCTTTCATAAACATTACCAAGGCTGAATCTAATGTTCTGATATGTTTATTATACATGGAAAACTTTAAAAATGTTACTCCAGTCTGTCATTGTATATCCCACACTGTTACTCGTCAAACTTTAATAGCTACTTTAATGACAGGGATGGTTAAAAAGGATTTTGCAGTAGAAGTTTAAAACTGGAAAAGTCTGGCTAGGTGCAGTGGCTCATGCCTGTAATCTCAGCACTTTGGGAAGCTAAAGTGGGAGGATCGTTTGAGCCCAGGAATTCAAGACCAGCCTGGGCAACATAGCGAAACCCTGTCTCTACAAAAAAAAAAAAAAAAATTAAAAAATTAGCTGGGAATGGTGGCACATGCCTGTAGTTCCATCTGTTTGGGAGGCTGAGGTGGGAGGATCGCTTGAGCCCAGGAGGTCAAGGATGCAGTGAGCTGTGATTGCACCACTGCACTCAAGCCAGAAAACCACCTGCAGAAAACTGGAAAAGTCTGAAGTGCATGTTGCTATGGAGCAGGCCTGGCAGTTTCTGGGGAGGGGTGTAGTGAAGGGATATCACACTTATTATAAGCCTTTTAGTATCATTTGATGTTTTAAAATGTCATACATATTTAACATGTATATATTACTTTGATTTTCAATATATATTAATAATGTATATCTGCAAAAACATTATGACTAATAAGGTAGTCAAAGCAGGCATTGATGGAAATACCTTTTCTAGAGGGGGAAGCTTTTTGCTATTCACATTCAACTTTCTCCTAAACCACCTTAAGATTATGTAATGGTATCTTAAGGACACCTCTAGAAAGAAAAATGACCAGATAGCAGATATGTTTATTAAATTAAAATAATTTACACAGCTGATAGTTTCTTCCATTTCTTCCCCTGTATCTGTTTTTAAAATTCAGTTTTTCTTTTTAGTTTCAGGCAAATAGTTGGAAAAATCTTATCCTCAAAATATGTCAAGGGTCCATCCGTCCACTGCCGTCTCATTACTCCTATGAACTTCAGTTCCTAGTCAAGCAGATGTTTAAAAGGAATCCCTCACATCGTCCTTCGGCTACAACGCTTCTGTCCCGAAGCATCCTAGCCCAGCTTGTCCAGAAGTGCTTACCCCCTGAGGTACGATCTGTGTTGGACTGGCTGTGAACAGTTTTCAAGTGTATGGCAAATGGTTTATCTTTTAACATTACATATTACCTGAGCTCATCAAAATCCAAATGATACAGAAGTATATTAAAAAATAAAAACTTAAAACTTCCTTTTCTTCCTCTTTCCCCCGCCACAATTCTGTTCCCCAAGAATAATCACAGTTACAGTTTGTGTATCCTTCCAGACCTTTTTTTAGACATAAATGTCTACATTTGTCTATCTAAATTATATGTACTTTTTTAAGTGGCACTTTTGTTTCTCACCTTGAAATATTGTGCTGAAGAATGCTGATGGTGAAATGAAATCATGGCAGTATCTATAGAAAAGTATGCTTTCACATCTTTAAATTCTCAACTTTAAATTTCAGGTCGTCATGGAATATGGTGAGCAGGTATTAGAAGAAATAAAAAACTCTAAGCATAATACACCAAGGAAAAAAAGTAAGAATTTTGGACAGCGTATTTTTTTTTGTTAAGTGCTCTTTTAAAAATATACTATCACAGAAAAATGTGTAATTTTTAAGTTATTAGAAATAATTATCAGAGATACTCCTCAAATGAATATTTTCTTTTTGTTACTTTACATGTAAGTCTGTACTGAATACTGTACTTTCTGACCTCTGAAAAAAATTGGGATTTAAAAAAGCCTAGTTTGGGATATTTTAGTGATGGAAAGATTATGTTGTCATTATTAGTACCACATTTTCTCTGGCTTGCTGTGTAGGTCTGATAGAAAGCTTCTTCTGTGGGCTGACCTAAGAATCTATCCATGAAAATATAGCACTAATCTTATAGGAAAATGTATCCCGTATATATCCCATATGCCTGGTGCTCTTTATCATAATGTTATATGCAGATACTACAAAAGAAATATTTTGAGAACTGGATTTTCTTAAACTTAACTTTTAAGTGTTGTTTTGGAAGGATGTAAACCCTTTAGTCTTATAACTCAATCTTTCCTCCATTAGTTAAGAGATAGCCAGTTACCCTTGTTTTACCAGTTTGCGTTAGCATAGGTGTTATTCTGTGGCTTTTGTTCACATCCCAAGGTAATGGGAAATTAGTTTTAAAATGCTGGGCAAGAAAAAAAGAGACTAAGAAAAGTGTCAAGGTAGTTTGGAAAAGTGTGGGTTTTTTAAAAATTAACTTTATTGTATTTTGAGACATGGTCTCACTCTGTCTCCCAGCCTGGAGTGGTTACGATCTTGGCTCACTGCAACCTCTGCCTCCTGGGTTCAAGCGATTCATGTGCCTCAGCCTCCAGAGTGGCTAAGACTACAGGCATGCACCACCACACCTGGCTAATTTTTTTTTTTTTTTTTTTTTGGTAGAGATAGGGTTTCACCATGTTGACCAGGCTGGTCTCAAACTCCTGACCTCAGGTGATCCACCCACCTTGGCCTCCCAAAGTGCTGGGATTACAGGCATGAGCCACCATACCCACCTGAAAAGTATAGTTTTACAGTTTTTAAAAAGAAGAATTAAGTAGTTAGAGAAATGTCACTAGATTGGGACCATATGTCTGGTGGCATCTCCAGTTTAATCTGTAGACAGACCAGAACAATGAAATGGAATAGTGGGGGATTGTTTCTGACTTGCTTACTCATATATTCAGTGAGTCATCATCGATGTTCAATAACAATTTTTTAAAATGTTGAATGAACAAGACACATGAACCACAGGGCTCTGGTGGAGAAAAACGAGGCTTAGCCATTCCTACCAAAGAGATCAGTTGCCAGAGTTCTCTCCTGACTCCTTCTGCTCCTCTCTTGTGAGCTAATAAAGAGCTCACTTCTTGTTAGAGGCACCTATTCCACTAGCTGTGACAGCTGACAGGAAAAGCAGGGACTCCACTAGCCAGCATGCACTAAAGGGGAGAATGACCTTAGGCATGCAGAGTATATTACCTCTTCGTGCCTAAATGGGTTGGCGTAAGTGGATGGAGATCTCTTTTAACTTTCAGGTTTTAACTGTAGGAATGAAACAGTGGAAATAGCCTCCTTGAACAACTGAGATGTATTATTAGGTGATTAAAGCTTGATATTCCCATTCAGGATATCAAAGAGCTTTGGGTCTTTGACTTTAATAACCTCAAGCTGTATGCAGATCATATTAGGACGTTAATAGGATGATCCTTTATGTGTTTTATCTCTCTGTCTTTTCTCTCTCTTTTGAAAGCAAACTCTAGCAGAATCAGGATAGCTTTGGGAAATGAAGCAAGCACAGTGGTAAGTGCTTTAAAATTAAATTTATGAGGCTGGGTGCGGTGGGTCACGCCTGTAATCCCAGCACTTTGGGAGGCTGAGGCAGGTGGATCACTTGAGGTCAGGAGTTTGAGACCAGCCTGGCCAACATGATGAAACCCTGTCTCTACTAAAAATACAAAAATTAGCTGATTGTGATGGCACATGCCTGTAATCCCGGCTACTCAGGAGGTTGAGGCAGAAGAATCGAATGAACCTGGAGACGGAGGTTGCACTGAGCTGAGATCATGCCATTACACTCCAGCCTGGGCAACAAGAGCAAAACTCCATCTCAAAAAAAAAAAAAAAGAAATCACATTTATGAAACATGCATCTCCTGGGTACTGGGTACCCTTAAGTACCATGAGATATTTGGAAGACTCACCTGGTCCCTCCAATTAAGTAATTCTTCATCTTTTGGTGTATGAAATAACTGGTAGCTGTTCTCCCGCACTATCAGCTGAGCCACTTTAGGTCACCATTTATTGTTTTTCCAGTTTTAATTATTGATGGCAGTGGTTTCAATACAGATGTGAAAGAATTTTGTCCTGCTTTCAGTCATGAAAATCTTACATTACCGTGGCTTTATTTATTTATTTGAGATGGTGTCTCACTCTGGCATCCAAGCTGGAGTGCAGTGGTGTGAACATGGCTTCTTTGAACTCCTGGGCTCAAGTGATCTTCCCACCTCAGCCTCCCAAGTAGCTGGGACTACAGGCATGTGCCACCATGCCCAGCTAATTTTTTTTTTTTTTTTTTTTTTTTGGCATTTTTTTTAGAGATGGAGTTTTGCTATGTTACCTGGGCTGGTCTCAAATCCCTGTCCTCAAGTGATCCTCCTGCCTTGGCCTCTCATAGTGCTGGGATTACAGGTGTGAGCCACTGGGCCTGGCTGCTTTTTGGTTTATTTATTTGTTTTGAAACAGTCTCCCTCTGCCGCCCAGGCTGGAGTGTAGTGGCACGATCACAGCTCACTGCAACCTCTGCCTCCTGGGTTCATATGATTCTCATGCCTCAGCCTCCTGGTTAGCTGGGACTACAGGCATGGGCCACCCATGCCCAGGTAATTTTTTGTCTTAGTAGAGATGGAGTTTTGCTATGTTGGCCTGGCTGGTCTTGAACTCGTGGCCTCATGTGATCTGCCTGCCTCGGCCTCCCAGAGTGTTGGGATTACAGGCGTGAGCCACCACGCCTAGCCTGCTTTTTTTTTTTTATGGTGGTAGAATATACATAACATAAAATATGCCATTTTAGGCAATTCTAAGTGTACAATTCAGTGGTCTTAATTACATTCATAATATTGTACAACCATCTATTTCCAAAACTTTTTATCATCCCAAACGGAATCTCAGTACCTATTAAACAATAACTCCCCACTTCCACCACTGCAGCCCTTGCAGCCTCTAATCTCAAATCTGGTAGCCGCTCAAATCTCTGTGTGAATTTGCTGATTCTAAGTATTTCATATAAGTGGAATCATACAATATTTGTCCTTTTGTGTCTGGCCTCTTTCACTTACATAGTGTTTTTAAGTTCTTCTATGTGTCAGAACTTCATTTCTTTTTATTGCTGTGCTGAATAACATTTAGATTACTATTTTGATCTTAACATTTTTCTGTTCAATGCCTTGTAGCACCTCCTTGTTAGCCTAAGAATCAATTTTCAGGCTGGCATTCGGGGTCCTGTTCGTCCTGTCTGTCCCTGGGCAACTGTGACATTCTTTTACACTGAAGCTTCCATAAAGCTGTGGATATTAACAGCCGATTCATGTTCCAGTGTTGTCACACCCACCTTAGCAAATTGTATACTATTGATTTTTTTCTTCAATATTTCAATTAACCTTGCTTTGCTCTCCTCTCCTTTCCCTTTCTCTCTTTTTCTTTTCTTCCTTCCTTTTTCTCTCTCTCTTTTTTTCCTCTCTCTCTCCTTCCCTTCCTCCTTCCCTCCCCTCTTCCCACCCTGCCTTCTTCTCCTTCCTTCCTTCCTTCTCTTCCTCCCTTTCTTCCTCCTCTTTCTTCTTTTCATCTCACCCTGTTGCCCAGGCTGGAGTGTAGTAGTATGAATACCATTCACTGCACACTCGACCCCTAGGCCCAAGGGATCCTCCCACCTCAGCCTCTTAAGTAGCTGGAACTACAGGTGCATGCCACCACACCCAGATACTTTTCTAACTTTTTCTAGAGATGAGGTCTCACCACGTTGCCCAGGCTGGTTGAACTCTTGGGCTTAAGTGATCCTCCCGCTTTGGCCTCCCAAAGTGCTGGGATTTACAGGTGTGAGCCACCTTGCCTGGCCTAACCTTTTAATTCAAAAAGGAAAATATGTTGTATTGACAACAAATTACTCTCTTTATAGAATGTACTAGTAATTAAACTTGTTGTAAATGTTTTGAATAAAGCATAGGTTGTAAATAAATAACATCCCACCATTATGTTGCTACAAATGGAATACAGGCCTCTGTACTTTTTTCTTTTCATTGCAGTGTCTGTTTTTTCCCAGCTTTTTGAGTTATAATTTACGTGCCACAAAATTTACCCATTTTTATGCCCAATTTGATAACTTTTGATGATGGTATTTAAACATCCGTATAACCCCTGCCACAGTCATCATGTAGGACTTCCAGGCGGGGCGGGGTGGCTGGATGATGGAGGCAGGAGGATCGATTGAGGCCAGGAATTTGAGACCAGCCTGGGCAACACAGTGAGACCTCATCTCTACAAACAATTAAAAATTGTAGCTGGGCATGGTGTCACATGCCTGTAGTCCCAGCTATTGGGAAGCTGAGGCAGGAGGATTGCCTGAGCCTGGGAGGTTGAGGCTGCAGTGAGCTATGATTGCACCACTGCACTCCAGCCTGGGTGACACAGGAAGACTCTGTCTCAAAAAGAAAAGAATTTCTATCCCCTAAAATGTTTCCTTGTGTACCTTTGCAGATGATCTGTGTCCATGCACTATAATTTGATACCGCCTGTAGTGAACACAGCAATATGTGCTCACAAAATGAAAAGGGTGCAACATGTAAACAGAATGGAGAAAAGTCCAAAACCTCAGTCAGGGCATGAAGGACTTGAGGCAGGAAACTCGTGTGCAGGCCAGCAAAGGATGGTGGCAATGAAGGCAGATTGAATAGCATCCAGAAGACGGTGGGAGGCCACTGCAGACGCAGAAAGCAGTGATCCCCAATGGCAAGGAAAGACTGGAGTCCCCTGGGGGCTTTTCACAGCTGCCCTTCACCACTATTCCTCAAGATTCTGATGTCGATCTTGAGTGTAGGAGGCTTTGAAATCACTGCTTTAAATGAGCCGCCACTGAAAAGTGACAGATTTTTGTGTTCCCTACATGTGTAGGAAGAGAAGTGTGAGAACCACTACTTACAAATAAGAAAACCCAACATGCCAGCCAAGCGTATTGCTTGTTTATTCATTTAACAAATAACTGAGAACTTGTTTGCCTGGGACTGTTAGGCATTCAGTATGTACTCCTCAAAATAGATGCAGATTTAGTAAACTAGATAGCGTATTATTATATTTCATGAAATAAATCAAGGGCTTAGACAATTTGGAAAGATACTGAATTAAGTGGTAACATTTTGATTCTATATGGCAACTGTATAAAATATCTGATTTTGATATTATAGTTCGTAAAGCCTAATACAGCACACCATATTGAAATTTTTCATTACTCTTTTCCTTATAAAGACCTGCCAAACATCTGTCATTTTAATATATTCTCTTCATATTTATAATCATTGATATTAATGGCTATGACTGTGTATGCCTATTATATACACATATGTAGGTTCATGATTAATATACATGTTATTAAATACATCTATATGGTTATTAATATACATATCTTTGGGGTTCTGTGATTAGTCATGTTTTTTAATCCATTAATTTTTATTTGAAATTAAAATAGCTGACTTTGCATATGTGTTTACCTTTTTTATTCTAGCAAATCAAGCATTATTTAACCTGTCTTTTAAATTTCTTTTAAAGCAGGAAGAAGAACAAGACAGGAAGTGTAACCATCCTGATTTGGAAAGCATTAATGAAAATTTAGGTGAAAATGCATTGAGAAGTGTAAACAGAGAAGAAAAAGGTAAGTTACTCAAATTCTAATCATTTCTTAGATGAGGAGTTGCGGAATACAGAGGAAATACCAAGTTTTATGTTACTAGGTCTCAGGTATCATAAACAAGAGTACAAGTCAGTATTTTTTTGCTTACCTGGTAACTTATTTAATGTTTTAGGAATATTTTATTTACCACAAGAGAGAGATTAGTATTTATCAGTAAGAGCCATTAGGAAGAGTAGTATTTATTACACTATACAACATAAAAAGCATGTCCTACTGTGTGTGTGTAAGTCCTCCCAGGGCTTCATTCTTGTACAGTGTGTAATATGTAACTGTATACATATTATTATTTTTTAATTCAGTCACATTAACAATTCATTTTAACTTTTCATTTTAGAGTTTTTAAAAAATGTTCTTTGCTTAGATTTGAAAGAACATTGTTGCTAGATCTGAGTTTGAAAGAGAAAAACACTTCCATATTGTTGTTAGAGTATGTGTGTGGACAGAGATGAATACGTAAAATACATGCTTGGCATTTCTTTCTTAACACTTTAAAATCAGGTAACAAGTCAGTCCATCTGCAGAAAGCCAGTGCACCAAATCTTCACAGGCGACAGTGGGAGAAAAATGTACCTAATACAGCTCTCACAGCTCTGGAAAATGCATCCATACTCACCTCCAGTTTAACAGCAGAGGATGATAGAGGTTAGTAATGAGACTGAATACTATTATTTTATTAGAGAACTTTTCCTAGTAGTTATTCGGTGCGCTAGAGGTTTTTATTGTCTGTGAAAGGTATTTGGCATCACACATCAGAGCATTGCTCACACAGCTGAGTGAAGCAGATTTTAGTTGACAGTCAGATATAATTAACTTTGCTTGAAAATATGATCTGGAAGGTGTTGTACTGGCCCGAGCATAGAAAGTCAACACCAAGACAAAAGTATGCCAAATTGCAGGGTCTTTACTGCCGGCGGCCATAAAGACTCGCATCTCTCCAACCCGTGGCCCCGAATGGAGGGTGTCAAGATCTTTTATACCCGTAAAAACCACCTCAGGAGTGACAGTGAGGGGCAGGGGTGGGGGTGAGGGGCTTCAGACGTTCTGAGGGCTAGTGGATTCTGTAAATCACCCCCTGGGCGGGGATGAGGGTGAGGGGGTTCCAGACATTCCAGTGGATTCCTGGGCGAAGATAGGGTGAGGGGCTCTGGACACTCCGAGGGCCAGGGGACTTTTGACATTGTGATTGTTACTTAAGTGGTTCACAAAAGCCAAGATTAGCATTTGTTTACACGTTGTCTGGGTAGGGTGGAAATCACAGTCCTTAATTACTTATTCACCTTTGGGTTATAGAGAGCAGTTTCAACAGAAAGCCGAGGTATGGTTGAGGTATGCAGTTTTATGGGGCTTTTACCATGTCACAGAAGGTACATGCTGAAAAGTCTTTTTTTATTTGACACTAATTTTTGTCTTTTCACAACTAGGTGGTTCTGTAATAAAGTACAGCAAAAATACTACTCGTAAGCAGTGGCTGAAAGAGACCTCTGGCACTTTGTTGAACATCCTTCAGAATGCTGACCTCAGCTTGGCATTTCAAACATACACAATATATAGACCAGGTAATTCATGTCTGTATGCGACCTTGGAAACCCTTTGACTTTTTGAAGATTGTGGTAAAAAGATACAACCTAAAATTTACATCCAAACCATTTTAAAGTGCACAGTTCAGGGGCACTCAGTGCTTCACCCTGCTGTGCAGCCATCACCACTATCCATCCACAGAAATTTTCTCACCTTCCGAAACTAAAATCAAAGCGTTTCTCCTCCCAGAAACCCTCTGATTTCAAAGTTATAGAATAATTCATAGCATTGTCTTTTTGCATGTTTTTGCATCTTTTCTATCCAGTCTTAAGCTACAACTAAAGTTTTTCATAGAGCTACATTACTTCTATTTGCTCATTTGTTTGCTTATTTTAATAATCTTGCTACTACTATCCTTGAAGAGTAGCCCATTTTTATAATGCAAATATGCCATTGCCTTAGCAACAACTCCAAGATTTCTTCTGCTGTATACCTAAACTCTGTTACATTGAATAGAGCTCAAAAAGGATGAACAATTAGGATTTGATTTTTAAATTTTTTTAACAGACATTTTTACTAAAATTGTATAAAATAATTTTTTATAATACTATCCTTAGGAATCTAGACCAGTGGTCTGCATTAGATATGTATATGTGTATGTGTATTATAATTATGATGATTTAATTACTAAGCTACCTTGCTAGGTTAAGATCTAAGATAAATTATACCAAGTAGAGCATGTAATGGTATGGCAAGTCTGACTATATTTATTGCAACGATTGTTTATTTGGTCAATATTTATTGAATGCCTAATATAGGTTAAGATAAAGAAAGAAAACACAATTCCTACCCTAAGGACGAAGGAGTTCATTACCTGGGAGGTCAGCACACTAATAAAGAATGATCATGCTCTGTGATGTATGCATTCAGACAGAGAAGAGTACAAAACATTATGAAAGCCCTAAGGAGAGGCTGATACACAGAAGGGAGATGTTAAGGAAGGTTAATGGTTATGAATTTTAATTTAGCAATTTTAGGTCCTGGCTTTTGTGTCTGGTTTAGTGATGGTTTTGTCATTTTAGGAAACTCCATGTTCAAAAAATATATCATAGTTCTATTTTGAAATGCCTTTTTTTTTTTTTTTTTTTAGACGGAGTTTTGCTCTTGTTGCCCAGGCTGGAGTGCAATGGCACGATCTCGGCTCACCGCAACCTCCGCCTCCTGGATTCAGGCAATTCTCCTGCCTCAGCCTCCTGAGTAGCTGGGATTACAGGCACGCGCCACCATGCCCAGCTGATTTTTTGTATTTTTAATAGAGACGGGGTTTCACCATGTTGACCAGGATGGTCTCGATCTCTTGACCTCGTGATCCACCCGCCTTGGCCTCCCAAAGTGCTGGGATTACAGGCGTGAGCCACCGCGCCTGGCTGAAATGCCTTTTATAAGATTCAGCCCATGTTTTTAGGTTAGGTTTTCATGCTGTTTGTAAAAATCCAGAAGTAATTACTACCTGGAAAATTTTTTTAAAGCATACATGTAGTCTTCCTTCAGTTTCCTACTTTTCTTCCCCCTCATTGTGAAAACTTGGGAGGGGAAAGCTGAGAGGAAAAAAGAAATTTCTATAATCCAACTTCCAAAGGTAACTTTTATTGCCTTAATATACATTCTTATATTTGGAGGGTTTTATTGTAATTTTCCAAGTTTTTTTTCTTTTAAAGAAAATCATGTTTATAGGCTGGGTGTGGTGGCTCACGACTGTAATCCCAGCCCCCTGGGAGGCTGAAGCAGGGAGTATTACTTGAGCTCGGGAGTTCAAGACAAGCCTGGGCAACATAGCCATACCTCATCTCTACTAAAAAATTAGCCAGGTATGGTTCTGGACACCTATAGTCTGAGCTACTTAAGAGTCTAAGGTAGGAGGATCTCCTGAGCCTGGAAGATCAAGGCTGAATTGAGCTGTGATGCCACTGCACTCCAGTCTGGGTGACAGAATGAGACCCTGACTCAAAAAAAGGAAAAAAGAAAGTACTGTTTATAAATTTAATTCACATCCTGGTGCTTCTGCTTCAGGGGCCTGATTTATGCCCACAGTCATGTTGGGTAATGTGTGGAGACACTACAAAAGAATTATAGGACATGGCATTGTCCTGAGTTAGCCAGCAAGCTTGTGGAGGAGTTTAGTCAAACTGCGTGAAATAAGTAAATACTGTGTAAATTGGTATATTTTCTGTTCATATATCCTGAAGGTTCAGAAGGGTTCTTGAAAGGTCCCCTGTCTGAAGAAACAGAAACATCAGACAGTGTTGATGGAGGTCATGATCCTGTCATTTTGGATCCAGAGCGACTTGAGCCTGGGCGAGATGAGGAGGACACGTATGTTGTGATATGCGTAGAAAGCTTTAGCTGTGTGTGTGTGTGTGTGTGTGTGTGTGTGTGTGAGAGAGAGAGAGAGAGAGAGAGAGAGAGAGAGAGACAGAGAGAGACAGAGAAAGAGAGAGATTGATTTAAATTAGACCATGATAATTTGAGGTTTAGTAGGGACCTATTTCATCATAAATGGATATTTATATCCTGATCTTTTGTCTGGGTTGGGTTGCAATCCTTACATTATGATTATAAAACTCCTGATTGAGCCCTACACCTATAACCTTTCAGTTTGGACTTGTAATTTCTTAATATATTCGGTTTTATATTTTTGAAAGTTTTAGAAACAGTAAAAGAAGTGATCTTTTGGAAGAACTAACAATTTCTTCCCTTTAGTTGCTTTATAGAACTTGTTTTTCAGAAGCTTAAATATTGTTATGGTGGCGTTCTGCTTTGAATTCATCAAAGATACTGTGGACCTATTGTAGAGGTTTATGGTCCAAACTGTTTTTTCACAGGGACTTTGAGGAAGAAGATGACAACCCCGACTGGGTGTCAGAACTGAAGAAGCGAGCTGGATGGCAAGGCCAGTGCGAT